>NC_085006.1:18533816-18571316 GCF_963854185.1 Sardina pilchardus | reverse complement strand
CTCTTGTGTGTGTTATTCCACATTCTCTCTGCTTCCCAGGTTCAGCCGTCACCGTCTGGTTTCGATAGCGCTGGAAAACACGGCAGATAATCAATCCCATACTTCACCACGGCCCGGCGGATTGGGCCGCAGAGACGGACCGTTTCAAGAGAGAGACAATTCTCCAATTCATTAAAGGCCGGATGTTGACGGTAACATTCCTAATGTTTAACATTCCACATAAATAGCTGATTGTAAAAAAAAAAAAAAAAACACTAAAAAAAGTCACTAAAGTCTTGCTGAAAGTTGGAAAATCTTTTCAATACCAGACCCAACAACAGGAACTTACATACTGGAAACAAAGTGTCCTTCAATACAGATTTTTGGCAGTATAACCAACCGAATGAAATGCCTGCCACAAGGATAAGATGACACGGAGCAGCTGACAGCTGAGCAAGCATGTACAACAGGGACTTTTCTTGGAATTAAAATATGCATACTAGCAAGCAAATCACCACACAGGGGCTTAGACCACAGGCCTCAACTTGATGCCTCTACAGTGGTACTGCACTGCAGACCGCTCAGCAGTCTAACCACAAAGCCGATGTTATTTTTAGAGCGTCAGCAGGTGTGACATGTGTTCTGAGGTGGTAAAGGTACAAATGTTCTTACCGAAATCGTTTAGATGTTAGGACGTGAGTTTTACTTTGGTAGTTGTCTACCAAATGTACCAATTGTAGTCTGAAGCAGTAATCAACACTATAGGATTTTATTGTGCGCGGAGCATGTTTCAAATTTCACATTATATGGCGGATCATATGTCAGTCTAGTCAATTAACCTCAAAAAACATTTGACACCTTTTGAGCGCATCGGCAATATGGTCTGGGAATTTTAGGCTAGCTGACTGTACACCTACAGTACACCAACTTTAAAGATTTGCACCAGCCAAAAAATCTTTAGCAACGGTATAAAACTTCTAAAATCGAGAAGTTGAGAAGAGCAAAAGAAGCGAACGGCCCGGGTGGACTTTTTTACATCTAGCCAGTGATGCAAACGAGTAGGCTAACTGACATGTCAAAAAGTGCATCCATGAAATGCGTCACAACACCATTCCATACACATATTCTATAGAAGCGAACGGTCCAGGTGGACTTTTTCTCTGAAGTTTTAAAGTTGAAAGGAGTTGTGTGGATTCTACGTTGTTCTCTTTAAACTGAAATGAAAATGCAAAGCAACACGGCGATTACCACAAACTTCTAGTCTACCTCTGCTTGCCTGATCTGAATCAAGCGCTTCACAGGGAGGCTAAACCAAGCGCGTAATTCGGGCGCTCCGTTCGCGACATGCAAAAATAGTTTCGAATACTGGTCTATTTTTTCACACGTACGGGTTGCTCTCACATTTGATGTAGCCAGTTTCACTGATCACAGAGGAAGGTGGTTGACGTGGTCTCCCTGGCAGTCTCACACGCATGCAATGTGGTGCCAATACACAAAAACTGTATCAGAACTTTTAAGCTCTCGCGGGCCACATAACATGACGCGGTGGGCCACATTTGGGCCTTGAGTTTGACACCTGTGACCTACAGTCTCACCATTCCAATAAAATCCTATAGTGTTGATCTCACCATTCCAAAAATTAACCGGACCGTGACTTCAAAACCGAGGTAGGCTACACAGACTTGATATCTCTACAGTGATGCTGTGCGTGCTGCAGATTGCTCAGCATAGTATCTGGAGCACACTGACCACAAAACAAGAACTAGCACAGTTATTTTTGGAGTGTTATTTATGCAATTTATCTTCCCGTGACTGTACACCGAGACCAAATTCTGTCATGATCACCACAACTAGATTAGTTTCATAAAAAGATCAACATCTAAAAAAAAAAAAATCATGACATGAAATAAAGGAAGTGTTTGTGGAAAATGGTGATAAAATGTTAGTGTTCAGTAGTCATTTTTTCAAGTCCATCCAGCAGGTCAAAATGAGTCTCTTCCTCAAAGTCCCTGCAGATAACAAACAAAAACAAAACCGGAGTGAAAATGAAATGCTTCTGCTTCTGTTTATAGTTCTTAGCAGATGCTTTTGTCCAAAGCAACATACAACAACATACATAAACATTACATTAACATTATTTCACAGCTACAAGCAAGTCCAAGTAAAGGTCATATAACCTAAATAAAAAATAAAACAACAATGGACTTAATAGAATTCAACATCTAACGTATACAACACAGTGAAAGTCTACAAGGAATCATAGAACACCAGAGTCTTCACTGTGACATCTTAGTGTTGAAGGAAGGCCAACATTGTAGGAGCTCTACAGAGGACTAGTAGGCAAGAGGGGACAGGAAGAGGGGAGATCTAGTTGAAGATATAAAAGTATAATCACGCACATCCATAAAAATTTGCTGGGTGCGAGATCAAAAAAATTGAGTTAAAAAGCAATGTAAACATCCGCGCACCGAAACGCTCCCAAAGTATATATTCCTTGTTATAAGTGACGTTTCGGGCCTTAGCAGCCCTTCCTCAGACATTTTGGGGGGAGATCTGGGTCATGGAATGAAGAGAGCAAGGTGCAGATAAGTAACTGTCCTGTAGGCCAGGAGTGAGGGATTTGAGTTTAAAGGGGTTTTACACACAGATATCTGTTTCTCGAGGTACTTTAAGATGCTGTGTCCACCAATCACGTTTTTTTTTTTATGCTTAGAGCCCCCTCAACCTTCTTTTCTCAGCGCTTCAGTCAAGTGTTTATTGTGGCTATGTTACCAAAACCAGAGATAGTTTATAAAGAGAAGTGACATTGACGAGCCCAGCGCTGTTCTAAAAGTTGAACCGATTTGAACATTGAGCGGTCTGAGCGCTGCGGGAAAAAAAATGGTCAGCGCCGAGAGCTTTTTTCCGCCGAGGGCGCTCAGTGCTGTGAACGCTGAGCTACATAGACTTTATATTGAAAATGGTCACCGTCGGCGCAAATAAACGCGATTGGTGGACACAGGCCCTAATGGTCTCACCACAGAAGCAAGTAGGCCAGCTACCTATGCACTACAATAGACCAGTTTACAGAGAACCAAAATAGTCCTAGTAGTCACCAGGTGGGAAACGGAAGCTACACCATGTGCATAACTGAAGCGTTCCATTCGCTTTGCATCTGCTGTAACAATTAACTTCCACAATAATCAATGGAAGTAGCAGTAGTAGTAGTCACTTCAGCAATGGAAGTGGTAGTCACTTCAGTTACGCGCCCAGTATAGCTTCCCTGAAAGACTTTTAGTTTAGTAACATTTGCATAACACTGAAAGGCAAATCCATGGGCGCAAACAATCTCATCCTCAAGGAACTGGTGTAAATGGAAAACAGAAGGGGTCTGAGTACAGATCCCTGAGGTACACCTGTGGTAAAGTCATGATGAGACTTTGACACCTGTCCTTACCAAGCCATACTGAATAAACGTTCTTTGAAATCTCAGAAATCCCTTGCTCAGATTATGTGGAGGAGAATGTCATGGTTCATTGTGTCAAAGGCTGAAGCAAAATTAAAACTGAAACTGAAAACTGAAAAACTGCTCTTTTATCTGTGACTGAGGCATTGAAAGTAGCTAAAACCTCAGTTTTGGCAGAATGACAAACCAAAACCAGACTGTAAGGGCCAGAAGGTTGAATGGTGCAGCATAATGTTTATTAACAAAAAATAAATGACTAATATGAATTAATTGGTCATTTAGTGAATCTAACAGCAATTAGGTAACTGTGTCTCAAACATTTAACAGGTATTTTAGGTGTACGATACTAATTTTGGGGGTCGCTGAATACTTAAAGGAGACATAGAATGGAAATCATTTTTGTCTTGCTTTTGATGAATTAGGAGAGGTTGTGCATAACCAAAGAGCTATCATGAACATGAGGCATGTATGTGCCCTCCTTCATATGGAATTTTTGAACTTAGAAATAGCCACTAAAAAATGGGTGAATTAGATAAACGGCTACATGTGATGTCAGATATCGCAAAGCCAGTGAAGTTCAATTGTGGTTGCCAAAGAGGGCGCCATATAGTCAAAAGGACCATTTCAATAGCCAGCCTAAATATAAGGTTTTAATTGGGCTTGTAAAATTGCAATTGAGTTTATTTTTTATAAATCAAGGTTGAATATATACTATTTTAACATCAGAGAACACAGTACAATACTCAATTCATCCACTCTATGTCCTCTTTAAGCCATTCATGGGGTATTCTTATTCACAGGGCAGTTTTATGGAGGTGTCACACTCACGTATCCTCGTCATCGGATCGGGGGTCCAGTCTGCTCTCATCAGTGAGGTGAACCTCAGGGCCATCAACAGCATCATCCTGTCCATCTGCCAAGGGGCCAAGAGGAGGGCCTTCACCTGGGAGGTGGAGCCAACACCAGACATCATCTTACAGCTGCTTTGGGTTGTGATAGCACTACTGAGCATTGAACACATTTACAAAGACTGACTGGTGAGAAAGGCCAACAACATTGTATGTAACTATACACACCTCCTGGCATCTGATTTTAAACTACTGCCATCTAGTTGTCGTTTCTGCCCACCCCTTCTGACCAAGAATAGAATAAAAATGTCTTTCGTACCACAAGCCGAAAATAAAAGAGTCAAAATAAGCTAGATGTCCAGCTGGTCTGGTCCTACAAGGGTGTATGTGTATTGTAGTGTGTGATGTATGCTCTTCATGTTATGTCTGTCTGTCTGATGTATGGACTATTTGTTTATCATATGTCTGATGTCAAGTTCACTGGAAGTAATGCAGTTTTTCTCGATCACTAATGCTTGTGTCAACTCTGACATCACAGTGTCAAAACAATTAACACACAGGTCTAAACAGAATCACTCTTGCAAAATCTAGACAAGACAACATTTCATTTAACTACAACTTGTCATCTTTCATTGAAATAGACCTACAGTAAACACCTTTTGTACCGTTTTCTTCACCAGATAGGCAGTACAGTATACTTTCTCTAAATGTGCCTTAGATCCAAACTTACAAATGGCAACACAACAGACATGGTATCTCTTGTGGATAATGAATGATTTCTGATTGAGGAATTGTGCAGAGGACGAGGAGTTTCACACAGGTGTATCAGAGATTCAGACTTATGCAAGGAATCTCTACCACCCGTCAATAGATGTTTTCCTTTTGTTTAGCATTTAGCCTTTGGACGGGTGCATCACAAAAGGCCCACAGGGTCTCCATTTAAGCATCAAAGAGGTAGCAAGCTCCGCACACTGTCTTCATTTGCACTTTGAACTTTGTTTGCAGCGTTTCGATCAGATGACCATCATCAGGCAATTGAAAGTTGAAGACGGTGTGTGAGAGTTTCAGAATGATATCTGTATGAATTGTTTTGCAAAAGGGTGTATGGTGTGAACCCAATGAAGGCGTGAGAACATGTTTGCAAGAGCTAATTTCTGCTCTGCAAAAAAAAGGTGTTAATGAAGACCAAGTGGTTCTCACTTTCTTTAAGCAGGTCAAAGCAATGAACCTAAACAAATGATCTCTCTCTCCCACTTTTCCACCTGTCACTCTCTACACTATCCTGTCAGATTAAAGGCATAAAAGCCTATATATATATATATATATATATATATATATAAATAGAATAACAATGCAGAAGTGGTATGGTGTTGAAGATGACTCAGAATAAAAGTGGTGTTTTTTTCACACTAATTAAAGCTCCAACCTTTTTACAAGGTGGCCACTGTCATCAGAGAAACATATCCCAGTGTTTCCCATACATTGACTTATTTGTGGCGGCCCACCACAATATCAACACTGACCACCACACAATGATTTTATGTTGTACTATTTAAACTAGATGAACTCATTTCATTGAAGACCTATGCACACCTTTGTGCAGCCTCTCTGTCCCTCAACAAACATGCATGCATGTTTAAAGAATACATAAAAAACAAAATCCAGCAAGGATTGTTGTTGTTGACTGTTGTTGACGACTGGCTAAATCGCGATTAAATCCAGCTGGCATCATAAGTACGCTGGGCAAATTTGTTTAAAATTTGCGCACAAACACACTACCACCACAAATAGAATTAAATTCTGTGGGAAACACTGTATCCACACCGTTAAAAGAAACATATCCACACCGTTAAAAGAAACATACTGTATCCACACCGTTAAAAGAAACATATCCACACCGTTAAAAGTATGAAGCATCAGTGCAAGGTCACCAAAGCAGTTAGTACTATTCATTTAAAAACACCCACCACTTTACACATCAATGATGAAGTGAGAGGGGGACAAATCAAAACAGTGGTTGCACTTAATGGGAGACCTTCTAGAATACATTCTCAGTTATTAGCAGTTCACAGCTATGAAGCATATCACAGCTATGAAGAGACGTTTATTCATTTCAAAACACTGATGCTCTCTCCTGCTGAAATAGACCTCTGAAGTTCGCCTACAAAAATGCTACCATCTTTGCCCAAATAGATAGATCCGGTATCTTGACATTTTTTCTATGGGAAAATAACATGGGGATTTTCAATTATCGCACCTCTCTCGCGGGGATGATGACATTGGAAATGCAAACGTTTTTCGCTACACAGTTTTGTCCACTGCCATCTAGTGGATAGGCTACTGTGATCTTCGGTAGTTGAAGACGGCACACTTGGATCTTGCTACCCCAGAGCTAACTTTCAATGCAACTAGGCAGTTAGCTTCAATTAACTCCCAGATCTCCTTATATGGGCCAAGATGCAAGCTTTGGATCCTTTTTGTAGGCAAACTTCAGAGGTCTATACTTCACAGCTAAGAGATGTTAAAAGAGTCCAGTATGCACTATGCCTGCCATTAAATCCATGAGAATCAGATTTACTGTGTCTTTCAGAGTACTGTACGTTCTGAGAGGTTCATGATGAGGACAGGTGGTGATGGAGAATAAACTGTACAGCAGACATAACTTCATCTGAGGGGGAAAGGCTACAGTCACTGTCACCTCATTTCACTGCTCTGACAGTTCACAGAGTGGAAGTGAGCAGGCAAATAAGATGCACATAGTTAGTGAAGAAACTTTGCAGGGAACTCGGAGGAACTATGAGGAGAGTGAGACTGAGCTGGGCAAAATATTCCCTTCCCCTCCCCATCACCATCACCATCACCATCACCATCGATGACATCTAGTATTTTTGGGAGAGGAACACTTTTATTACGAATTACAAAGCTTGGGGAAAAGAAGTTCCAGGCATAAACAAATGTGCAGAGACACAGACAGACAGGCAGATAGACAGACAGACACACACACACACACAAACACATAAACTCTCTCTGACAGACAGACAAACACACACACACACACACACACACACACACACACACACACACACACACACACACACACACACACACACACACACACACACACACACACACACACACACACACACACACACACACACACACACACACACACACACACACACACACACACACACACACACACACACACACACACACACACACACACACACACACACACCTTGTCTGTGTATAGTGTAGGTTTTGAAAGCCGTGCTGAGGCTGGCTTTCTCTAGCAGGCTCAGGAGACGCTGTGGAGGCTCCCGGTCCCACCGTCTCCGCTCTCTCTTCTGCGGAGCCTCACAGGGCAAAGACTCTACAGACCAGAGATGAAAACATCTTCCTCGTCTCATTTCCTTTTTAAATACATTACAGCTTCAATGACAATTGAAGGACATCCCATTTTATGGGAACTATTCAATGCTTAAAAACAAGAGGATGTGCGCATATCTTAGTCGTAAAGGTGCTGGACCAAGGATGAAAAGAAATGATAAAGGTCCACACACTGATAGAAGCTCCACAAACGTTTATTTAGCACAAGTGCTACAGTAAATAAACGTTTTGGCAGCTTCTATCAGTGTGCGGACCTTTAACTATTCAAAGCTTTCAAATTATCTTCATGAAACACCGTCGTAGGATATAAATGCCTTGCCATGTTTTGACCACGCAGCGAAGCAGCAGGATGTGGTTATGGGAAGAATGTGTAACTGAAGTACCGTAAAACTCCAAACAATAGCCCGGGCTTTTATTTTGCCAAATCGCCAAAATGCACCGGCGTGTATTTGAGACAGGCGTCTATATGAGACAGGCGTTTAATTTAGTGGTGTTAGTTGAGTGTAGGTTTATTGTAGGATTAGAAATAACTACCCAATAGCATAAGCAGACGGAAAGCATGACAACAGGAGGTTACCACATTATATTACGGTAGGCTACTTTATTTAGACTATAATTCGAATGTGTTTCACAAATCAGATCATATTAGAATTAGCCTACTATATTAGATATGTCTTAAATTATTGGCAGCTTAAAATAGGCCTAACGAAACGATGTGACAGCGGGCTGAACAATTCAAGTTACCATCGAGCCTGTGAACTTGTTGCCCCTGATAACACATCAACAATAAAGAATGAATGCTACCCTGTAAAACAACTGATCCTATTAATCGCTATCACCGTGATCCTCAACTAGGCTACTACAAGTTGATTTGCGAATTCCTCCTCCTCGTCGCTCTCCTCCACTTGCCTGCTTTGCTTGCGCAGCTCCCGATGCGCAGGGCTCTCCCTCTTTGGAGACAGACGTTACAGCTCAGCCATACGCACCCTCTTTGGATCAACCGAGAAATATCTTGCCGCTGCTTCTCCCGAATTTTGTTAGGCAAATTTGACAGCTTAAATGTCATTTAAATCAAGTCTTTTTCTTTTCCGCCACAGTATTGAGAGAAATGCGGAGAAACGCGGAGAATCGAGAGAAAGTGAAACTAAACAAAGAAAGTTCGTGATAAAATATGTTGTCTAGTGCGCAATTTTTAAAAAAATGGCATTAATTAAGTAATGCAGGACATAGGCCATTGTCGAAAAAAGTTAAGCATTTGGATCTCTGGCTTTCACCTCCGCAGTCATGCAATTATAAATGTAGTGTGCGCAATCTGCACCTGCTGGCGATCTGACGGGTATAAGAAGAATAAATACAACCCGAAACTAAAAAAAACAGACCAGGCTTCTGTTGGAGACCGGCCTGTAACCCCAAATCTGTAGCCACACCGGGCGTTTAAAAGAGACATGCGTCTATTTGGGACTCGGCTATTGTTTGAAGTTTTACGGTATGTGGAGAATGTGTTACTGAAGAATCTGAGGAATGTTTCTGGTCAAGAGTGTACGTATGACTGCATGAGAGCTGTGCTTTATGGCAGGGAGACAATTACCTGGACATGCCTCGAGGTCACCGATAGGCATGCTGTCCGAGGAAATGACATCAGCATTTTTGAGGACCTCCAGGACCGTCTCGGAGGGGCCTGCAGCCCACTTCCGACGAGGCCTTGATTCTTCTTCGTGACTCTCCCCAAAAGTGCCTGATCAAAAACACACACACACACACACACACTCAAAATCTGCACATCCAACAAACCCTGAGGCAGGAGGCTTTCTTATTTCCCTACTAATGGCCATGTCATTCCAAAGGTTGAGGCTCTTCTTCTTCATTAATATTTTCCAGAAGGGTTAGATGGGGAAAATCTGCTTGCAGGACAGTCAAAAAATAATACTGAACATGAATTTTTACACATTTCTGTGAGTGATTTTTATGTATGCAAAATACAGTATATGTGTGTTTGTTGTTCTATGGTTGTATAAGTTACTGGATGCTTAAAATTTCTCTATCTATCTACCTATCTACCTACCTATCTATCTAAATGGAACAGACTTCATGCATTAAGGGGTGTTCAGATACACATATTCATACCGAACCGTTTACCGGTACAGGATGTTAGGTTCAATACAGAAGTCCTTAACAGTCCTTAACAGTAATTAACAATAATTAGCAGTAGGCTTTTTCGCTTGCAGACCATGTTTTACATTTGGGTTCCCACACAAACATATTACATAGCTGACCATACTGTATGTAAAAAAACACACTTTTATGAGGCTATTTGTGAGGTGTTAAGGGCACACAAACTTTCAGTGCAGGCTACATACTCTTCACTGTCGAGGAGGTGAGAAGTGTCTTCTGACCAAGCAGTGCGGCCACCGATTTTCCATCCTCTTTCCTCCAGCGCTGAACCCGCTCGGTCTGTGGTTTCTACATAAGGAAACCATTTTAACCACCTCGAAAAAAACACACAGCATGGTATATGGCTACACCAGAGACAACCACTAAACAACAGGAAGTGTGAATGCACACGAGGCAAAAAATATCAGCAAGGGGTCTGCAGGGGACTTCCACAAAAGCATCTGAATGCCACTTCACTAATGTTAGGTGATCATAGTGTTTTATGGGTAAACTGTTGGGCTGCGCAATTCTCAGAATCACAATATGAGCCAATGCAATAACCTGATCGCAAATGCTACAAATAATCTTGCAAAGTTAATTTTGTCACTTTTTTATTTTTATATTAATTTCATCCTCCTTGACTATGACACTTCTGCTTGGTGGATGTGCATAGTGTGTGAGGGGAACCAAAATTCTAATTGGCGAGTGTCACAGTTCATGGAACTGGGTATTCATAGTTCACCAATCAGAGGGGGCACAAATTAAAGAGATATTTGGAATACTGAACTGAATCAATCAAATGACATCAATAAATCTCAAAATCGCTATTGCAACATCAGTCAGAAAAATCGCAATTAGATATCTTCCCCAAATCGCGCAGTCAGCTGTCAACATAAGCACACATGAACATCACCATAATAGAAAAAGAGCCCTTTGGTTAAAGACCTCATTACATGGCCTACAAGACCATGGGAGACAACTCTGGTTTCGTTTCGCTCATGACCTCAGTAGTAATGAGGAACTGATCACTCTAGTAAGTGTGGGGAGAGAGTGTTGCTAGCTCTGTAACATGACCCCGTATACGGTAGTGTCAAAGATCGTATAGTTACTAAGATGAATCATAAAGGGTTTTTTCAATGGAATGAAATGGCACCCACTTCCGCCTCCTAAAGGGGCATGATCATACTGTACATAATCGGTTTAGAACGGTGTAGAATCAGTAGAAGCAGGTGCCGTTGATAACAGGTTTATTTCCACCATAGAAATGCTCCCGTTTGCCTCCTAAATGGGAGTGGCAGTTGCGTCACAGTGAAACCAGAATTTACCCTCATATGAATCGTCTCGCTTTATAAACCGTCTCTGGTAGTGTCGCTGCTGCTGGACTGGATGCTTTTTATTTCCAACAGGAAGTGGCTGCTTGAGCACAAAGGCTCTGAGTCTCCGCTACACATACCGATGACACTCGGAGCGCGGCAGGAAGATGCGCTCCAGATGCTGGCGGATGTCCCTCGGCAGCCTGCAGATGTTTCTGCAGCAGCCTGGAGACGCGGTGCGTGGTCAGGATGGTCTGGACGGAGGGCCGGTCCCTGGGGCTGGTCTTGAATATGTGCTTGATCAGGTAATGGAGCTCGTACGGGAGGTGCTTGGGCAAGGGGTCGTAGGCTCCTCGACACACCTTCAGGATCAGGCTCTTCCAGCTGCGGGCCTGGAACTAAAGACAAGGACCAGAGATCGAGGAGGACAGGAGAGGAGGAGACAATTCAGAAGGAGACATTTAAATGTAGGACAACTGCCTGGATTCAGACAACTGATATATTTGTTCTATATTTATGTACATGAAATATAACGAGGGAGGGAGAGTACATTACCGGGTGCTTAAGAGTGCAGAGCTCATACAGCACACAGCCCAGTGACCACACATCACTGCAACACACAAACAGAGAGTAATGTTTTTGACCTGCCTCGGAACGGCTCTTCGATTAAACAGTAAACCTATCCACGCCCAATTACAGAAAAAGCATTCAGTTACACAAACGGACAAAAGCTGAGCAAGGTCAGACAGCGAGAGGGGTTCACTTCACTCTGATATACTGGGCTGCATCAGGCAGGGGCAGTTGTGCACAGTAGGTTAGATTAGATTAGATTCAACGTTATTGTCATTGTGCAGTGTACAAGTACAAAGACAACAAAATGTAGTTTGTGTCAAACCAGAAAAAAATGTGATATACAATGTATAGACAATGTGATACAAAGTATAGACAGACGGCGCATAGACAGGACCATAGTGCACAGAACATTATATATAGTGCATACCATACCATATCATACTATACCTTTTGTTGTTGTATGGTTTACTGTCCCAGATTTCTGGAGATACATAATAGGGAGTACCAACGTATGTCTGAGCACAACCTTCAGCACTGCACCAAAATACAAAAAAAACAAAAAAACAAAAAAACATGACATGTAGCTAAGCATAACAGGATTTCTGGTCAATGTGACTCACAAAAGACTTTGAAAACGGGAATTTCTGTGCTGCCTTTCCGGTACCTGTTCAGAAGACAAGCCGAGCCAAAGTCTCCCAGCTTAACTGTTCCATTGTCTGTCAGGAAAATGTTCTGCCAAGGAAATGAGAGGGAAGTGAATAATATCGGGTTTTTTTGTCATTATCACAATAAAAATCACCCACTCAGTCAAAAGGTGACGGGTCACCTTCCCAAAAAAAATCGAGGCACTAAAATAAATGTGTCCGTCAGCAAAAGTTTATCTAAGAGCTCAACGCTGATTGTTTTCCCTGCCCCTGAAAAGACTTGCCTCATAAAATAAAGAGTGTTGGGTGGCCCCCATCCCCCAAACCCCATGAGGCTACTCATGCCGGTCAATGAAATTCAAAATGAGGGAGCCAGAGAATTACTCATGCATTTAACGCAGAGTACAAAACCGGGGATCCCTTTGTAGCCAGCTACCGTAATAAACAGCCTTGACCTCTACACGTTCTGTGCCGTTGATTCAGTGCGCTCTAAGTGAAAGTCACATTCAATCATCTGCTAAAAAAAAAAATGTTTACCTTGGATTTCAAATCCCGATGTAGGACACGCTTGTCGTGGATATGTTTGGCACCTGAGCACATCTGGGCGAACCATTTCAAGACCTACAGGAGGAGGGTGCGGGAGAAAACAAAGGTGTTCATTCCTCTAGAGAGACTGCTGACATTCACTCCCCATTAGAAGTGCGTTAGTGGAAAGGTTAGCTAACAGATGGTTGCATTTGTCATCTTTTTTGATCTTACAACATCCTCAGAGAAATGTGCGTTCTTCTGCTGACGGATCCTTTGAAGCAGGTCACCTCCACCGCAGAACTCCATGGCAATGTACAAATAGCCGTCAGCTGAGAGGATGCAAACAGACACAAGAGAACGACAGACAACATCTAATGTCATGTGTTTAGACCTCAAACACTCTGATGTCCATAGACTGTAGACCTACTCTTATGTAATATTCATATTCTGAAGAGAGGAAAAAGTCCCAATGTATTTCCTGATATTTGGCACAGGGGTGTGCAAAATAACTTTTTTTGACAAATTTTCTGTTCAAATAGCCTTGCCACTACTACTTGTTTGTTTACTTTCTTTACTTTATTTGAGGTTTGAGGTTGATCTACACACTGTGTGCTAGAAGTAATCACATACAATATAATCACACTACTTCAGACTAGATCTAGAGTTCCTTTGCTTTCTACATGGAGAACATGACATCCAACATTGCTCAAACAGACCTTCAAATGAATCCTTAAAGGTCACAATATTTAGATGCTTCATTTTGGCCAGGAGCACTGCTTCTCGTCTAGACTGTGCCCCACTTCGAGCCTTCTCAAAAATACAAAGAGAGGGAGGGAGAGAGAGAGAGATTTAATAATCTGCATTGATAGAGTAGGCCTATACTAGCCACATTGCAGATCTACTAGTACTACTAGGCCTACTAACTGCATAAATTACCTTTGGAATTTGGATTTCTTTCAATACCCATTGTGTTTCACAGTTTTTAGGCTGGACTAATAGGGCTCGACCAAAGGACCCCTCCCCGATCACTTTCAGGACTTTGTAGTCATCCATGCTGACGAAGAAGTCCTGTAGCTGGGATGGGACATAGAAACATCCAATTAAAAGGCGAGCGAGAGACTCCTACTTTAACGAACCGTGGTATACGAATTTTATATTATTTAAGGTAGGTTACAAGTTACACTCGATGATATCATGATACTACTAGCCTATTATCGACCACCAATTCAGAACAGAGGTGAGGTGAGGTGTGGTGTGGTACGGTACGGTGCATGGTGCTGTCTGTCTTTGTGATCTAAAATGCAAGCTATGTGAGGATTAATGTAGTCGTTTAGCACAAAATCCGTGAGATAACACATTGAACAATATTTACTTGCAAATAGGGGTGGTAATCGTTTAGACTGTCTAAAGGAATAAGTAGGAAGTATGAAAAACAATGAAATTTCACTTCCACTTACGCGGGGCAGAGTCGAAAGTGCATGCTTGTTCCGTGTTGATAAGTGACGTAACACATGCGTCACCGCCCAAGCCTCAACCAACGTTGTTGTTTTGACTTTTATTAGACGGAAATAACTGGAAAACAAGTTGTATCAAGGAACGACATCTTGCGTACATTTAAATGGTTGGTTAAGGGTTGCATTTAATACGTACATATGTTTAGCCTAAGCCTAGACGAAAACGTCAACGTAACTTAATGTTTGTGGAGGAGGATCATTTCACATATTTTTGACCAGTAGGTGGCAGACAAGGCCTTGGTGATCGGACTGTCATTAAAAAGCCCTTGGATCTCTACAACCATCCTGTTGATGTTATCTGAGTTATCTGACTAAGTGATGTTTCAACAGCTAAGTCACATTCAACAACTACCACAATGCAGAAACACTAGAAAATTGAACTAGCCTACCTGTGATTCTCATGATGTCCATGTATCCAATTTGCCAGCCATAAGCAACTCTACCAAGGCCAGTATCCTCATGCATTATTCAGCACTGAAACACTGCTGTTTTGCATGGAAATATTATGATTGAGTAATTTGATCGATGTTAATAAAAGCTGAAGGCTGTCACGGAAGCTGGCTGAAACAGTAGACATGAACATTTGCAGTTTGCCAATGTAAGAGTTTTATGCTGTTTGATTAAAATAGCATCTGTCCGCTTCTCTGTGTCCTGATCCACATCAGACCCATTCTAGAATTATTCTCTGGGTATTCATAAGAAAAGTGAGTGGTAATATACTCTGATATATTGTATACTGTATTATGCTGTTAAGACCACCAGGGCCTCATGGACGATGTGCTTTTCATCATAAGAGGAAATAAAGCACCAGACCAACATTCCTTGGCAGGAAAAATCCAAGCAACCAATCAGCTTGTTCTTTTCTGAGCTGTTGTTCTTAGCATTGTGTTGCCTGCTTTAGCCATTGTCAAATTTGGGGTCGCTTATGGTTGTGAATGCATGGGCAAAGGGATTGATTAGGGTTTGCATAAAAGATTCTCCCCCTTTGACGGCTTCAAAAAATGACCACTACCACTGAATGCATAGTTTGCCTGTCTGCATTGCCTATGACAGGTGTGAATTCATTCATTGCAAATCCAGTAATTTGGTCATTATGAATTCAGGAGCCATGTCAGACTATCATTAATTTCAATACTTGCAGCAAAGGAGTAAACCAAAAAAGTAACACCCATGGCATATAATACAAAGCAAAGGCACTCAATGTTTTATTGAAAAAAAAAGGTTTCAGGGTGAGGCTTTTTATTTCTTTTATGCTAACATGAAAGAGTGACTTCAGATATACGGCATCAATCCAAAAAGCCCGATGGGTTCAAATCCATTGGATGGAGTAGTCACTGAGGATTAATATTAAAGTCTGAGTGTAAGATGTTTCTCCACAAAACCCATTCAAGGCCGATATTGACAAAACAAAGAGGGGCATGGCAAGCATCCTGAAATTAAGAGCATAATGCCATGACTATAAGTCATTATTTTCTTGGCTTTAATCCTCCAGTGGAAAAAAGATGTTGTTATTGCAGGGAAATGGGTGGAAAGCCAATGCAACCATATTCATATATGCTGTGTTAACTTTATCCCATCAGTGTTATCAGTGTCTCTGTGCCCTGTTGTCTTCTGATTGACGGTGTGCTACTTGACATGGACAGGGCCATCAATTATCATGATGCACAAAGAAATAAATGGGTTGGGAGGAGTAAAAGAAAAAAAACCTCACGTGTGAAATTCCAGCAGGCGGACTATTTTTTACGGTCCAGCATGCTGTAATTGCATGTTATTAAAAAATCTGATGGCTTTGGTTTTAAAACCGTAGATTTGAATGTGTTTTGGGCTATCATGACTTAATTCAGCGGCGTTCGCCTAACATTCACTCTCAACGGTGGCACGTGTCCATGCTTCAACAGTTAATCCAAAGCACTTGGCGAACTGAAAGCAGACATGCTCGATAGATGCTCTGGTTTTGATTGGGCCGAGGTTTTCAGCACCTTTCTCTATTCGCTCAGAACTAACCCAAAGCACATTGGCCAGAGGAGGGGATGGCTGCCAGACGAGATAGATTAACACAGCTTTCTGCTCTGGCAAGGAGTAGGGGAAGGGTCCACCCAGCTGTGTTTGTTCTGGGGTTCAACCTCCATATCCTTTCCCTCCCCCATCCCCATCCCCGCCCCACACCACTCCACCCAGTTTTATTAGAGCAACATACTCTCCACTCAGTCAACACATCCTACCCCACCCTCTGAATGTGTTTGGGTGTGTTTGCATGCGTATATATATATATGTATGTACGCATTTGTTTGTCTTTCTATGTGTTGTGTGTTGGCATGTGGGGGGTTGCTGGATTGCAAAACCTGGGTTTGGAACACAGGGTTTGTGAGTGTTTCCAGTTTACACCCCCGTCTCTTGCTCAGATGGGGCCCTCTACTGTGTACTGGCATGCTAAACATGAAGTGAGTGAGGACGAGAGAGGGGAGGGGGGGGGGGGGTCCACCCGTATTGTGCAGAGATTGTTTTCTGTGGCCTTTAATTTTGTCAGCTGTCTCTCAAGGCCCTTTGATTTCAAACTGTTTATTTTTTTTTCACCCCAAACACCACCGTTCCTTTCATCGTAATTTGTGCGGAGAAATGCTGTCTGTGCTGGCTCCTCAACAGACACTTTCAGAGACGCTGCGATGCTGGCACTCGGAGAGTTGCATTGTTAAATCTCCTCGCTCGCACCACCTCCATCAATTCAATAGATGCAAAATTACAAAGGCAGTCCACTGATGTGCAATTACACAGCGTTGCGACTGTGGAGAGAGCGTATTTTACTTTCAGATTCTCCAAATGTGCAGTACAAAAGTGAGAGAGGGTCGCAGAAAGCCATCGCTGCTGAAGTTGTTTAGTGAAAAGGAATGTTCATGTTTACATAATATTGTCTGGAAGTGATCCTGGAGTTTTTGTTATTGTGACACCTCCTATCTGACTGCGATCACACTCACAGATTAAGAAATTCCGTGCAGGGAAGTAGTTGCACTGTGAACTATGCACGGTTCATCCTTGAACACAAGTTCAACAACTAATCCTTCTTAACTGTTGCATATACAAGGACAAGGCAGCTGGAACACAATGAGCACACAGTACAATCTGTCTCTATCTTCTCTGTCTGTCTCTCTGTCTGCCTGTCTGTCTCTCTCTCTCTTTCTCTCTCTCTGTCTCTTTCACTCTCTACAATCGACTCCCTCCTTATGCTGCAAATAACTGGAGGAAGACAACATGTGTCTGACCAATGCACATGACTGGTCCAGAAATAGATGCTTGACCGATAGGGATATCATGTGGAAATGTAATGATTCATACTGTAGAGGCTCATCTTACGGCATAATGTAGTCATTACACTAAAGGCTTTTCTGTATTACCCCGTCCTTCCCAGTCTGGGGGGGCAGAGCTGGATATATACCCGCAACCTTGAGTGAATAAAATCCATTTGTTATGCCACTGGGGTATTCTAGTGACACATTTTAATAATATCAGTTGTGCTGAGCCTCCCACACATTCTTCCAGACTAACTTATTAAGTAACTAAAACTGGATGGGTTTTGTTTGAGGAGAATAAAAAAAAAAGAGGAAATACAAATTGCTTTATGGGTGAAAAAAAATCCAGACCAAAGAAGGTAAGAGTATTCAATGTCAAAGAAAAGGATGCCGACAAACCTCATTTTATGTTAGGAGATTAACCTGAATGCTGGTGTATTTGGCCCATTTTAGATAGCATTATAAAACTAAACATTGCACTGACATCTGCCCGCAAACATTTGGCAGAAGCAGTGCATAGAGAAAGCAGACCTCCTTGGAGTGCCAGAGAGAAATATACTGAACACGTGTGGGTTGTTCCCAGCGCAAAACAATACAAGCTGCTTTGATATGTACTGTATGCCTGATAGCAGAAATAGCCTCGGACAATAGCTTGAGATTCCTAGGCATCTCACACATTGATTAACTTGTGTTGTGCGTTTAGAATTCTGTTAATAATTTGCCTCAGAAGGATCATGGTTACTGGAAGTGGGTCTTGTATCATTTTGCAATCTATTGTGTAAACCTCAGACATGGGTCTCTCTGATGTGAGGCTTCTGGCCATCAACAGAGCTCACGTGTAAACAGGCTGGAAACAGGGCTGCCTCTCTCCACTTTCAGAGAATGGAGTGAAGGGTTGATGGCTACAGTCCAAACGGATGACTGCAGTCACAAATGACAGCTGCTCTTGAGTGTGGACCTGTGTTTACAGTTTTTCTCGATCACTTTAATCCTTGTGTCAACTCTGACATCAGGTTTTCAAAACAATTAACATGGTCTAAACAAAAGCACTCTGGCCAAAATGTCACATTTTGCACTCTCAAAGATTTTCAAACATGAAGCCAACGCAAATTTTGCCCTCAAACAACACATTTTGTAGTCAAACTGCTGTGTGATTTCAATCAGTCGTTATACACTGGACAACACATGCAAAATATAGTTTTCAAAATAAGGAGTTTCAGCTTTAATTTTTGCTGTGTCTGTGCCGTTTCTTTCTGATTTCTCTGGGATCAGACAAACTGAAAATCTAAATGAATAAAAATGAATTGTATTCAGTCTTCCCAAGATGTAACTGTCACTGACATGTAAGACCTCCAGTAAGCACCTAGACAAGACACATTTCATTGAACTTCAACTTGTAATTTTTAGATACAGGTTGAACCAAAGTGGAACATTAACGTGTCCGCCAAAAATGTTAAAATCTTCCTGGTAAATATCCTCAGGGTGTCAACACTTAGTGGATAAGATGCATTAGGCTACAGAAGGAGAACCAAAAAGCTCTCTGGTTTGACCAAAGTCAACGATTTGATGCGTAAAAACTTCAGATGAGTCTCTCAGGAGTGTCACAGAGAGTGAATGGAGAAGAAGATGTACTTCTTTAAGAAGATGTGCTACACTTAAGAATGCTCAGTCACACTCCGTCCACACACAGCATTCCCATCAGTGATTAAATATAGAAATTCAAAACCCTCTCAATGAGCATCTTAAAGTGCATTAAAACCCTTAAAAAATCTTCTCAGTCTGTAACACCACCCCGGCTTTACTTCGACGACCTGTATGCCTACTGTATCCTAAATCTTGGCTGGACGAAAATGAGCTTTAAAGAGTGCAGATGACATCAAAGCTATCTAAGACAGTGCCAAGGATAGCATGTGTTCAAAAAGCTCTAGTAGAGTTGAGGTTGTGTGCATGATGTGCATGGCTGATGTACACTACTTCCAGTTTGAGCAACTTTTTGCAACATCCACTCATTTGCACACTGAAGGTATTTTGATACCACAGATGAATGAAGGCCCAATCAGGCCAGAAGTAAAAAAAATCAGGAACAGAGTTTTATTTACGATGATGTGTATCAAAGGATATGGCATAAAGATCCACCAACTTCTCTAACTAGACAAGGAAATAGTTAGGGTTTAAGCATCCTTCACACTCAAATACGATGTGTTGGAAATAACAAATTGTCTTATTTTCAAGTTGTGCTATTTTCAACACCTATTGTGTAACAGCAAAAGCAATATGTTGAAAACAACACAAACTGTGTTGTCCTATACCTAAACACATCTGTTATGTCCAACACTTCCTTTTTGAGAGTGGTCCAGGTTGATGGGAGGTAGGTGTTGATCAGCCCATCTTACTTGAATCACTCCCACACTGAATCAGACCCTGATTTGTGCCAACACAACCTGGCAATCCAGACCAGATAGTCACTGCATGACGCAGGGGATGCACCCATGCAAATCAGCGAAACACTGCACAACCGTAATATTCCCTCTTATCTCCAAACACAGTCACACACAGATATACACAGGCACAGTACAAGAGCAGAATGAGATAACAACAGTCATCTCATATGTGGGAGAACGCATAACAGGAACATCAGGACATGAGCTACTTATGAATACAAAAATCATAAGCTCCTATTCCACTTTCAATTCTCCCTTTTAAAGATGTAACGACTTTGAACACACTCGTTCTCTCTTCAATGCACCTTACATCCATCCTTCTAAATTCCACTCTGTCATTGCCATGCATTTTCCCACCTTTACACCATAAGCTCTGTCATATTCCCCAGACACTCTTTTTCTATCAGTCAATACATTTATGTATTGAAGTTTCATCTGGTGTTGGCGTCCATTTAATCTTTTCTGCCTATACAAGCCATAGGAGCGTAACAAGACGTTATCAATGATGACATGTATTCAGAAAGCTCTAGTCGAGTTGAAGTTGTATGCATGATGTGAGTGGCTGATGCACACTACTCACAGTTTGAGCAACTTTGTCAGCAACCTTTGTCTCAGCCGACACAACTCAGACAGAATGACACCTTATGAGCAAACTCTACCCTAAGCCATGCCTTATATGGGTTAAACATTGTTCACTTTACTTATCGCTTCAGACCACCCAAGTTTCAGCAGATGTCATACATGACACAAAATAAATAAATAACATATAGCTCCCGTACATCAGCAGGTGGGAACAAAAACTAAAAGCCAGGAAATCCTAATTCAGGTCAATTTGACAGTTAACTTCTGAAACACATGCAGTTCAGCCAAGACATCATGCTGTGCAAGGTGCTTTAAGAATTGCACTACTCTTGGCCTGTCTTGCAGTGCTTTTCGCTGTCTGATAACCCACCAGCAATTAAGCTGACATTACTGTCAGCTAGTGGACTGCACTGTTTTTTTTTGTTTTTTTTAACATTGTGGGTTTCTGGCCAAAAGCTGTCACATGCAGTGATTCTTCCTGATACACCATTGTAGCAGCAGTCCCATTTCCTTCACTTACACACCATAATGGACAACGAATGACATTATGGTAGATGGGCCCCACACACCATTGCTGGGCACATTTGAGTGCCATGAGTTGCCGCCATTTGTTGAAAACAGCCTGGCAAGACTCTGATTGTATGGAGCCTTTCCCACCCAATCATCATTGCCGTTCGCACAATCAGCAAACAACTTCTGGAGAGTCTCTCTCTCTCTCTCTCTTATCATCCCTTTCTCCTCCTCCTCCTCCTCCACGTTCGATCACTCTATCTTTTTCATCCTCTCTCTTTTTTTCCCTCTCATGCTTGACCCAAATATGTCAGCGCATGTTGATGAGACATCTTGCCGACGCTCGGTAACCGTCGTGTGGCTTATCAAGCGGTGGAGGAGATCAGAGAGGGCGCCTGCGGAGTCTGTGAGCTGTGGGGTGCAGCAGAGGGTGGTGGTGGTGGTGGTGGTGGCGGAGGTGGTGGAGGTGGTGATGAAGGCCCTGGCACCTTCAGCTCTGGAGTACACGGGGCGCATTAGGCGACTGCTGAAGCATTGCAGGAAAGGTGAGGCAACAGTTGGCTAATGAATCCGAATGCATTTAATAGAGAGGCACCAGTTCCTCATGCTATAACCTGCAACAGATACAACATCACTGTTCCGTTCCAGCGCTGCAATCACCGCAACATACTCAGGCCTAAGAGTGGCACTTGATCAGGCAGGTTTACAAATGCTTATTTCGGGGCCATAGTATAGTTCATAATTGTAACGGAAAGCTGTTAGCATGAGAAGAGGACTGCACACTACTGTGTCAGTGTCACGGTAGTGAACAACACTTGCACTCATTTTGTATTCTTGTCATTTGAGAGCTATTAAGAGGGGTAAGAGATAAGACTCTTTGGCTGAGATGCCTTGATAAGGAGGAAGGACCTGTGCCACAAAATACTCCTATGCACAAATTGTACATCATGCATTTTCTGCATTCCTTTTAAGTTTTCATGGTGTGTAGGCCTAACAATATCTTATGCTTGTTCCCTTGGATGAGATTAGTTTGCCTTTATCCCTCTTCTGAATCAGTCTTTTAGAACTGTCCCAGCCAACAAGATGCTTTTGTGATGGAAAGTGTCAGTTCATCCTTCCAACTCAATGTAGTAATGCCTGAGGGACCATTTGAAACCATTAGAATGTATGAATGTATGTCTACCTACAAGTTCACATATTGGCTGTGGTTAGCAGTATGATAATCATTTACAGGCTCACAGCTGGCACACCAGGGCACACTCTAAATAAAGCAACATCCTGCAAAAGGACACATTGCAAATATCTATATATATATCAATATAAATTGGATCTTAGTCTTCTTGGATCTTAGAAGAACCTGAATTGAGGACATAATCCGGGCTCCCCCACGGCCCCTGCTGTGAAACCCTTTATTTGTGCGAGCAAATCAGCGCTAGCATAGTCTGCCGTCCTCTCCGAGTCTCTCAGATGTAAAGCTGCTGCTTCATAATCTAATGAGAGAAATGCTCTTGTTGTCAAGGCGATAGATTCTGCAAAGCAGGATTTGCATAAACTACAGAGGAACAGGAGTGGGAAGTCAATCAAAGCTAAATAACACGGCAAAGTCAACCATAATAAACAGTGTTTATTTACAAACACAAAAAACAATAAAAACAATAAATGGCTTCATATTTTTTCTTTTCCTTTGTACAAAAAGGTGTATGCTCATATGATACATACATTGTCAAACACAACATATACATACCTATAGCATACATCAACCGATAAACATTATGATAAGATGTTATGGACCTACATTTGGGTTGTATACTATGGAGATTATTGCATTTTAATGATGCACGTAAGGCAGATATATGCTAAAAATAAAATATATGTGTAGGGTATATAAAGTGTGTGTAGGGGGGGGGGGGGCACTCCACAACAACAACAAAGTCAGTTTTCTTTTCTCTTTGTCACAGGGCACACTACCACTAGAACGTCACCAACCAGCAAGATGAAAGTCAAACGGAAAAAGCACTAATCAAAAAAAGAGTTACTTGACAGTGATACAGAAAGAAAAAATATTGGTCCTTTAACTTTTTTCTTTTTTTAGTTTTGTTTGTTGCTGAAGTGGTTGTCCTTAAAGTCGAACTGCTTTAGAAGCCAGTCTGTTCAGACGACACGGTTGTTGTGTAGCTGTGTTGCGCTCCCTCTCGTAGTCGTAGCAGGAGGCCCAGGCGTCATTGTACGTGAAGAGCCCTGTGACTGTGACAGGGCTGTGCAGGATCTCGCCTTTAGTGTGTGTCCCTGATTTAGACAACAAACAGACAAACACACACACACATACACACACACACACACACACTCTCTCTCTCTCTCTCTCTCTCTCTCTCTCACACACACACACACACACACAAACTTTCTGTCTTTCTCATTCTCACTTCCTCTGTCTGACACACAGATTTTCTCCAACACAAAAAGAGCCAGGCAGACACACACACACACACACACACACACACACACACACACACACGCGCAAACACACACACTTTTTGAGTTGTGCCTCTCGTGCTTGCTTGCTTGCTTGCTCTGCCTCAGTGCCCGTGGCTGTGTTTTGTCACTTCACAGCTCCTCTCTCTCTCCCTCTCCCTCTCTCTCTCTCCTTCTCTCTCTCCCTCTCTGTCTCTCTCTGTCTCCTCGGCTGGTTGCTCTAGTACGGGTACTGCTTCTGCTTCTTCCCAGCAAAGCAGGCCAGCCAGGTACACAGCAGCATGGCAGAGGCCGCCCCCGCGCCCGTGCAGTAGTACGCCCAGCCAATCTGACAGGAACCTGGAGAGAGAAAGAGAGAGAGAGAGGGAGGAAGGGAGGGAGGGAGGAAGGAAGGAGAGAGCAGGGGAGAGAGGGAGGGAGGGAGAGAGACAGTTCAGATTCATGATTCATTTTATATGGATTATAAAGTATGGCAGAATCTATATTTCATCAAAAACCTGCCCTTTCCCACTGTAGCGTGGGCATGTATGCAATTTCAGTACGTGTGCGGGACGTATGGATGTATGCATGGTGGCATTAGACAGCTCTGCGAGCTAAATGCATTGTGGGGGAATTGATATGCCTGCTGCATTGTGTTCGGGCAAATTTATGACTGAATGGGAAATTGCTATAGCTTCCGCTGGAGTAACTGGTTTCATGGTAATGCAGGTTCTGTTGGGATAGAAGATACATAGTGCACACAAACGCACACAGACATGTGCTAACTTACACACACACGGCACACACACACGGCACACACACACACACACACACACACACGTGCAGGCACACACACGCACACGCACAAGCACACACACACACACACACACACACACACACACACACACACACACACTCACAAACATAAACATAAACACAAAGTGAACTCTTTTTCTGAGTTTTCTTCCATGGCTCTGGGGTTTCTCTGTCTCATGTTAGACATGTCTGTGCCTGGCAGATGTCACTAAACAAAACAGCGCAGTGGCTCGCTGGAAGAGATGGACGGCAGAGTTGACGTGCCTTACTCAACAGAGCATAACATATGTTTACAGTCCTGGAGGTTCGCACACATACCAGAGACTTTCGCTAAATTTGTCACAAGCTTTCAACTTCTGTTCTTCCCAAAGGGAGAAGGAATGAGAGAGAGAGCAAGAGAGAGAGAGAGCGAGAGAGCGAGCGAGAGAGAGAGAGAGAGAGAGCGAGAGAGGGAGAGAGAGAGAGAGAGAGAGAGAGAGAAGACAGAGCTTAGTTCTCAACTCACTGCACCACTGCCTGCCACTATGAGAGGAATGAGAATATACACACAGTTTTCAAAGAGAATCTCGACATGGAATTTACCCGGGGTGAGGCTTCCAGCTTTCAGCTCTGAGACTACGGAGACACTAACAAACCCAGCGATGCAACGGATGAAACGAACACAAACTAAACAAACAGAAAGTATTAATGCTGCTCTAGCTTTTGTCCTTCCACCAAATTACCACACACACACACACACACACATACACATGGTCCCCGAACGGGTTTGTTGTAACTGCGTATCCAACTCCAGTCTGGCTCCAAGACAAAACGACAAGGCCAGTTAGATCTTTCCCTGATGGTCCGACTCTTTGCACTCAGGCTAACATCCAGGCTAGCAATTACAGCCGTCCTCTGGGGCTTCAAGCAGAATGGTAATGCCCCTCTTCTGAAGTCCAGTACCCCGTACGCAGAGGGATGGCCTGACATTTGCTGAACCCTTTTTAGTTAACTGTTACGCTTGAGAAAACTGGCTAAGGAGTTCTTTGTAAAAAGGAGTATATATGATGTTGATAAAGGAGCCGGCATTTGTCATCGCCCCGCACAGTGCACATTGGGATGAGAGATAGAGCGTGTCCGTGCACTGGCAAGGGACCCAAAAAGCTAGAAAAATTCCGCCCAGAAAATACATTTCTTATGTATGCGGGTGGTTGAAAGGAATGAATAAATACCAAAAATGAAGTGTTGCCCGGAAATAAATCACCTATCATGAAGGAATATTTCCCTCCCTCAGAATAGGATATTTGAAGTCGCAACCCCTGTCACAACTGTACAGTTAATGATACACTAAATAAATGATGATAAACTGGAGATGCTCCCTCCCCCGATAGTCTGCCTTAAAATGATAGAACTACTTTATTTTTCAGACAGAGAAACTTTTTTTTGTTTGAATATTCAAAACACTGCTTTCATTCCTTTGGCAACATCATAGATCTATGAAAAAAAAAGACGGATGCCTTCATTTCTTGCTGTGCCACAAATAACAATAGGGCAAATGTATTTTTTCCTCCTGGTTGTCTGCATGAAAGGAGAAGACTAAGATGACGATGATGATGATGATGGTGATGACGAAGAGGAGGAATAAGAAAGAAGCCAAGAAACAGGAAAGACTAAGATGACAATGACGATGATGATGGTGATGACGAAGAGGAGGAATAAGAAACGGAAGCCAAGAAACAGAAAAGACTAAGATGACGACGACGACGACGATGATGATGGTGATGACGAAGAGGAAGAATAAGAAAAAGAAGCCAAGAAACAGGAAGCTGCAGTGGCGTGTGTAGCACCTCTAGGGTCTCTATCCCTGGGGGTTGAGCACAGAAAAAGATCAAAGCGCTTCCAAAAGATGTGAGCCGAACATCAGAGCACAGCAGAGCTTCCTTTGTAAGTCTTATTCCACCCAGACGCACACACACGCGCGCTCCCACACACACGTTATATGCACACACCTGCAGATATGCAGGGCCCTTGTGTGCACACGGGTTCACGCTCTCACTACGTATTTATTTCCTATTCAGGGATTTCTGTGGCAACAGACACACACACACAGACCCATCTGCAGCACACATGCTAAGCTCAAAGGAACATGTGCACACACACACACACACACACACATGCACGCACGCACGCACACGCACACACACACACACACACACACACACACACACTCACAGAGGCATGCATGCATGCATACATGCGCACACACACACACACGCACGCACACATGCACGCACGCACGCACACGCACACACACACACACACACACACACACACACACACACACACACATACACACTCACAGAGGCACGCACACGCATGCATACACATACACACACACACACAGATGTGTGTCGCATAGTAGGCATGTGAGCACCTATCCTGCACTTAGTTTTCAAAAAGACAATACTTGTGAATTCCAGAGTTGTGCAAGGTGTTCTTATTAATTGTGTTCTCACTCAGCTGAACAAAACATATTAAGGTAAAAAAAAAAACACATTTTGACAGCTTGTGAAAGTGTCCACAAAAGATAGACAGCTCCCCAGAACCTGAAAAAAATAAAAATAAATAAATAACGGCTGATATGTTTATCTGTGTGCTTCTTCACCACTCTCCGTCGAATTCCTCTGACATATTACAATGCTGTCAGTCCGTCCTTCAGATGTCACCGCTAACGTTGTCTGGTCCAGCCCAGCGGCTCAGCTGCAGGTGAAGGACCCGCGCATCACATGATGCGTTCCCATTATAATAAGCTCTGCTCGCCTGAAGCACAAGGCCTCTCACTCTCACGAGAGGGAATTGAGTGAACATTGGAGGACATCATTGTAATACTTCAGCGCAATGATAAGCCCAGGTGCGTTGCATGCATTGTCCTTGCTCATGCCGGACAATGTAAGATAGCTGAAAGCAGAGGTCTTTTGTTTTCCACTAGTCTACGCACCTGAAAGGATTTTTTTGTTACCGTTACAGATCGGGAACAAGTTACTTTACCGCTTTTGTCTGGCGTTCTCCTCGCTTTGTTTTGTAGAATTCCTTTCATCTTTCCACGTTTGATCGCGGTTGACTAGCTTGATATGCTTGATGCACGAGCACTTGTGCTCAGGTTGGCTTGGATTGTTTTTTGTGTTAGTGTTGCACTACCACTACTGTTGGTCTTTTATCAGCTGCTGTGAGGTGCAGTGACGGCGGCGGTGCCGGTGCGGTGGTCTTACCCAGCTGGAACTGGTCCGATCTGTTGTCGCACGTCTGCTGGACCTCCTCACTGTCCCAGCCGAGCGGGTACAGGGCGCATCCAGAGCCGATCAGCAGTCCTGAGGAAGAGGAGGAGGAGAGGGACAGGGAGAGAGAGAGGGTGAGATTTTCAGATGGGAAGATCATACCGGTAAATTATGCAAAAGCTCTAGCAAATGCCTTTGGGCCAATGCGTGCTCTTCAGCAGCCCGAGACTGGATTTCAGACCCCCCCCCCCCTTAAACACACACACACACACACACATAGACACACAGCCGTTTATCTCCCAGCCAGAGCTCAACTTTGAACAACCCGTGACTCTAGATGCCCGAGATGATGGATAACTTCAAACCCGCGCCCGTGGCACCTCTGTGAACCCCGCCTGGCACGCATCCCTCTCTGCTCGCGCCAGCTTGGCATCGCGCTGATGCAATGCCTGTCATCTTTTTCATTACGGCATTACGTCTCCGGCCCCGACGTCTGGGGCAAATATACTGGCCCCTCCGTTTTACACACACACACACACACACACACACACACACACACACACACACACACCGCAGCACCGCAGAGGTTAACCTAAGGGAGCCCCCCATGTGTCTCTGGCAGCCAGAGGTTTCAGAACCCCCAAGGGTGTTGGTGTGTGTGTGTGTGTGTGTGTAAGGGAGAGAGACATGCTCTTTGGGGCGAGTGGGAGCTGCAGCTGGAGGCAGAGAAGTGCTGGCCTGTGGGTCCCACGGTAAGTGGCTTTGCGATCACATTAGCTTAATCCTCGCCAATTTGCCTCTCGCCCTGCTATCAGTCTGGAGGAGACGAACAGTTAGTGGGGCACAGGGGAAGGGTGTGTGTGTGTGTGTGTGTGTATATGTGTCTCTCTCTCCCTCTCTGTGTGTGTGTGAGGGTTTTCTCTTTTGTCCGAGGTGGGGGCAGGGGGGTGGATGTGGGTGTGGGTTTGGACTGATTACCCCGTCAGCCAGTGGCACGGCCTTACTGCAGCCGGTCACAGATAACGAGCTGGAATTAATCGTCACTGTCGCTGTCCCGGGGAAACGGGCTCGGCCAGCACGAGCGCGCGTGTGTTTGTGTGTGTGTGTGTGTGTGTGTGTGTGTGTGTATGTGTGTGTGTGTGTGTGTGTGTGTGTGTGTGTGTGTGTGTGTGTGTGTGTGTGTGTGGTGAGGGCGTGCTTTTTTGCCTAGACAGACAGACAAACATACTCACTGTCTCACAAATGCACATGCACACTCTCTTTTACTTGCTGACTTCCTCTCTCTTAAAATGAGGTGAATTTCCAAAAGCCATTTTCTATTAGATACATGTGAAGACACACACACACACACACACACACACACACACACACACACACACACACACACTCCATGACTTTTTTGCAAATACAGATAACACATACCGTACTTGGACTCATTTAAACTCTCACACAAAATCCATTTCTCTGCTTTGAACACACACACACACACACACACACACACACACACAACACACTAGTTACCACCCAAGAGCGCCACAGCCCCAATCCTAGCATGCACAATTCTACACCTGCCAAAGTGATAGCATGGTGTCTTACAGCACCTGTGCATTCATTTGCATTAAGTCCTGAATTCAGACTGTGAACGCACGCTCATTAGATACACAAACATCCAAAAGCCCACCCTGCAAACACCCACACGCCCACGCGCAATAATTAACACAGCCAAAGAAGCTTTTCCCAGCTTCCAAACGCCAAGCTTTCTCCCGAGCGAACGAGCGTGCGCGCGTGCGCGAGCGGGGCGGGCAAGAAAAGAGTGTGTGTATGTTTCTGCGACAGATCTGCTATCCTGCTAATTCACGAATGCCGCTCTCCAAATCCCACGGGGGGTTCACGAGGCATAGATAAATAACCACACACCGCGTCTATTTGTGGAGGGAGTGCGAGGAGGAGGCATCAAAACTTGTGCAGCACGCCGAAACTCTCCGAGGATTTGCGCGAGAAGCAATCATAGGGTATGGGCCCAATTATGTTTGCACAGCGGCGAAGATTTAATGCTGACTATATCTCGGAGTCTGCTATTTCTCACCGGGGAAAAAAATGGTGGGGGGGGATTGAGGGATGCGGGGTGGGGGGGGGGGGCTGGAAAGCACACAGTATTGTGAATCCCTTGAGACCGGCGCTTACTGACTTGGGTCCCTAAAACCAGCCAGTTTGGATGCCATTGGCAAGTTGCAACAGCTACCCCGCCCCCACCCCCCTCCAAAAACTAAAACTAGCTTTACCACCATGGTGCCCCCCCCCCTCGTCCCTCCTCCCCCCGCCTCATATCTCAAGACTGACGCTTTGTGTGATGGGCCAGAGCGTATTCTCGCAGTCGCCCGTGCCGGCGGATCAATACCCATTAATCACTGACGTTTCCCCATGAATGGCGCCCATTCTTTTGACACCAGTCGTCCCCCTTTATTTTTTCAAGCCCGCCACTTGGATTAAAATCAATGCGCTGTAATTCACTGACATTTCCTGATGAACAGTGAGAAGGCTTCTCTGCGTGGCTGACTCATTAACGGTAACAGATCAGAGGGGGAGAGAATATCGCTGCTCTCTCTCTCTCTCTCTGTTTCTCTCTGTTTCTCTCTCTCTCTCTCTACCCCCTGTCTTTTCTGCTCTTTCTTGTGTTGATCTCTTGCTTTTTGATGTAGCGGAGGCCTTTCTTCGCCATCCACCCTTTTCCCTAAAACCAGTGCTCTTTCAGAGGAGGTCTGTTTTTGATGTGTGGAGGTTCTCTGCACTGAAGATTCAGAGAGGGAACTCTTCGGCATCAAAGAGCTAGGGTTTTTTTTCTGGGTGGGGGAGGGAAGGGGAGGGGGCAGTGTGTGTGTGTGTGTGTGTGTGGGGGGGGGCTGAGATGCTGTAGCCTACGTCTCACTTGTAGCCTTCCTGTTGAGTGAGAGGAGAAAAGTTTTTTCTAACAGCATTTTTTTTTTTGGGGGGGGGGGGGGGGGGATTGTTATATAATCCGTTCATCTGCTGAGAGGCTGCAGTGTGAATTTGTAGCTGTTAGGAGGGGCGCATGTTGTGATGGTAATGTATTCATGCTGAATATTAAACAAAATCATGGATTCTCTTTCAAGTGGAGAGCAATGCCAGGAAGATAAGGAAGCATGTAATCGGTCTGAAATGCCTGAGGGCGGCGCGAGAGAAACAAAGGCAAAAGGGAGTACGGCTCGGTACCCTTGTGCAGAACTTCAGGAAAAGAGGGACAGGAGGAGGAGAGAGGGGAAGAGACAGGGAGAGAGGGAGCAAGAAATAGAGAGAGAGAGAGAGAGAGAGAGGAAGAGAGGGAGGGAGAGAAAGTGAGAGAGGGTGAAAGACAGACAGTGAAGACCATCCAGGAAGTCAGCCAGATGGCACAGGAGAACGTCCTACTCATTCATTCCCTTTCGCCGGGTGCCAGACACTAAGGAGAGAGAGAGGGGCGAGGAAGGACAGGGCAGATAGGTAGCTCATCAGGATGGGACGTCACGTGCCAAAACTTCCACCCGTCCTTACCCCTGCCTCATCATCCACATGCTTTATTCGTGGAGTCACCTCACTCAGAGCAAAACAACCCCCTCCAAACTCCAAAAAACCCAACAGTCATTAGTTTTAAAAAGTCAACCTGTCACAGCAGACATCTGTGTGAGTCAAGTATTCTGTTAAACAAATCAAGTTCTAGAACACAAGGACAAGGGAAAACACTGATGTATCCAAAAGGAATGCTGTGATGCAATCACCCCAGAGTCTTTTTTATGCTTCTTACGGCGGCGACTCCTCACGCTAAGTTTAGCAGATCTCAGCGGCTTAAGTCTCCGCAGCAGTGTTCCGTGTACCATATAGGTCTTCTTAAGCACGTGCTATCCCACTCCGCGGCTTTGCACTAAAATAAACTCATGTCGTTATGTAAGCAAAGCCGCATCAGTCTACCCTTGAAAATATGTAGGCACCCAAGAAAAAAGAAGAAGAAGAAAGAAAAAAAGAGAAAAACGCGTCCACACGAGAAGTGTGAAATGAACGCCTTTGCCGCGCCATACCGTGCTGGCTGCCTCACTCCCGCGCCTGCTCGTTTCAGTAGTCTTTATAGCTCACACTTAAATCTGCAAAAATCCCATCCTCCACACTTCTCATGTGGGTTACTGAGAGATGGAAAAAATGAGTTGGTGGTGGTGGTGGTGGTGGTGGTCGGTGAGTGAGTGCTGATGGGTGGAGGGAGGGGCGGCATGCAGAGAGGTGGAAGAAGATTACCAAGAATGGGAACAGCCACCGCACACATGTTTATGTGCCAAGATGCCAGAAGGAGGAAGGGGCACCAGGGGCCGAAGGGCTGGTGAGAACAAGGCCAGTGGCAGCGAAGCGAGGCGTGCTGCGAGGGTTTTTTTTTTCCCTTCTTCTTCATCCCAGGCCACTTCCGTGACTGCTTCGCCTACACTGCCAACGTGGACAATCTAGAGCTGGCACGGGCGCCAGTCCCTCCTCGCTGGCAACCTACTTCGGGCCCCCGTGCGCCTCTGAAAGGCGCTTGAGAAATTACTCTGAAGTGATAATGCTTTCACGGGACACCAGCCGAGCATGCTTTATTTGTCTCTCAACTGTCTTGTCAACTCTGAAAAAAGATCATATATCATCACTTAGAAATCCTGGTTCATCACTTCACACTCCCTCCCCCCACACACTTTTTGACCTTTTGACTTTATTCAGTTTTTGAGACATAACACATTATTGAGGACAATAGGCCTCTAATAAGTAGACTAACCTAGTTTTCAAGTTTCCATTACGAAATAACATTAGGTATATAAGAGGGTCGGTTTTGAGGCATTCCTGCTAAAATGCAACCACTCCAGAGCCCCATTTGAGTGTGGTTGTGTTTTCACACATCTGCTCGACTGTCAACGAAAACAACACAGCTGAAGGTCTTCCAGTCAGTCATTCCGGTCCCATCAGCGTTCCGATCAGCCCGCAATTAGGAGTGTCGGAATGGGCAACAGCCGGAGCCGCCGCCGTTAGCACTGCCACACTGAGATGAAATGTGTTTGTTTTCAGGGAGGGTTCGACAACAGCAAAGAGGTGCTTTGGTTTTCAGCAAAAACCCCAAACAGGGCAATGAAAGTTGGTTGCCGTAAATCCACCAACCCTCTATTTTTGACCCTTTGGTAAGCAGTTGTGTGGCCTTAACCAGCCCCACACTTTCACACTGAGCTCCCAACAATAGCTTTAATTTAAAATGCCATTGTCTACCATGAAGTGCGTACTTATGTCACTTGAAATTAACTCGCACAGAATTGATGAAATCCAATTGAGCGAAACGGCTCGGTTTTGGCATACTTTCTGTGGTAGTAAAACACTGCATGTACTGGGTTGCACGCTACATTAATTTCCGTTATTGCGCTGCTTACCGTTCCCCCAGTCCACTTTAGCGCGTGGGCTAACACGCACAGGTTTCCATAGTAACCGGCCTGGCGGAGGGGATTGGTTGATAGCTGTCCAGAAGAATGGTCTGAGTGGGTGGGTGAAGAGGATGGAGCGGATCGGCTGAGCGCATCCGTCTCCGTCTGCCTCCTCTCCCTGGCACTGGTCTGGCTAGCTGAAGTTTGGAGCGACTTTTCCAAGGAGGAACGGGTTCAATGCGCATCGATACCGCGTGTGTAAAACCAGTCCATCATCTGAAGCGCAGCTTCCATTACTGTTGGCCATTAGGCAAGGGGCTCGATATCTCTTTTCAGTCTCTGCCTTAATGAGTCTTTTTTTCTCCATTTAATTCCCGCTCAGATCTCTCTGATTGCTTCTCTCGCCATCTCTCCCTCTCTTCTCCTCTCCAGTCCTCTCCCTCACTCCATGTTCATTCACTCGGCTCCAGTCTCGAGTCAGGAGCCTGCCGCTCCAACCAGTAATTAAACACTCCTCAAACACTCGGCGAATACAAATCAGAGCGGCCTCTCCCGACGGAGGGGGGGGGCTGCAGCGGAGGTAAATTCAGGCTGCTTCTTCTGCTGGAAGCCTCAGGTGATTGAACGGGTAGTTATAATTACAGACGTGGCGCCAGCGTTGGCCATCGTGCCCTGCCGGCGCTAACCGCTAATTTTAGGCTAATTCGATTTCATTACACGAATAACGACACGTCATTAACTAATATCTATTACATGAACTTTCTCGTCTAGTCAGCCCGACCTGAAATGGGTCATAAAAAATCATTGTCTCACGTGGACTTTCAAACGTGTAAATGCCCCTGTGAAGCTTGTCGAGCCTTGTCCTCGTTCGCGGCAGGCGAATTGAGTATTATTTCAACTCGACACAGCATGCTAGTGGAGAGTGGCTGGAGAAGTATCTATTTTTATGGCCCCCATACAGAGAAGCTGTTTGAGCTGCGAGGCAGGTGAGATCTTCATCCAGCTCAGGGACTAGTGTGGCCCAGGTGGGGGCTGCCCTCTCCCCCCTCCGCCCCTGCCAAGGGCCCCCGCGGTCTGAATGCCAAAAGCCTGTCCTGTGTGAAACCCTCCGAAGGGCTGGAGTGGGAGTGCCCTTTTGTCATCCAGTCCTCGTACCCATCAATGGCCGATTCAGGAGTTCTGTGCCCCGGATCCACGCCCCACACAAAGGCATTCGCGTTTTATTATTCAAAGGGCCCAGGGGGAAGAAAGGAAGGGCAGGGAGGAATAAAGGCTGGGAGAGAAAGTGGGTCTGGCTGGGGTTTTGGGTGATGAGAGAATGGGCCGGCTTGAATGGTTTGGGTCGGTGCCCTGCTTGAAGGAAGACCCCAGGCTTTTTGGAGAATTGGTGAAAGAGGAGAGAGAGAGAAAGAGAGAGAGAGAGAGAGAGAGAGAGAGAGAGAGAGGGAGAATTAGAAAGAGAGAGAGAGAGAAACAGAGAGGAGGCGAGGAGAGGTGCTAAGATGACAGCCCTATAAGGCTGAGCAGGAAAAGAGAAACAAAGTGGCAGTTAGACATGAATAAACCAGCCAGGCAAGCTCTGTCTATCCTCCAGAGATAGAGAGAGAATGAAGGCTATATAGAGGGAGAGAGAAAGAGAGAGGGATAGAGGGAGGGAGAGGGGGAGATAGAAGGGGGAGTTAGAGAGAAAGGGAATGACAGTGAGAAAAGATAAGAAAATTGAAACACCCTACTATCAAAACTTTGCATGAATATCAACGTATCAGGAGTGCTATTTGACAACAGCTCAACAAACAATGGCTGCTTATCAGATAATAAATAGACTTGGTTAAATTTTATATTTCATATTTTTTCATTTCAGATATGAAAAAGATGCATTCATGCATGCAGTTGTCTAGACACAACAAAAGCTTTTTAATTCTCTCTCTCGCCCCACAGAAAAAGGCAGTTGGGAAAGAACATCAAGCAAAGCCTATTTAAGCTGCATCCTTGGAATTCTGAGGTTAGTCACATGCACAATGTAAACTCTGACCTTCACTATAATCCTATTTAAACTCTGCAGAATCCGTGGGTCTCAAGCAATCTGGTTCAGGGCATTTTATTGTTATTATTATTTATCTTTTTTTTCCCTTTCCTATCAGGAGTCAGGGAACATTCCCTGTTTGGTTCAAATGCATCCATGAAATTCAAATGAGAAAAACGGGAGCTTTAGCTCATGGCAGCCATGATCCAATACATCTGGTCCATTACATAGTGTGATTATGATCATGATGCAAAACAAGCAATTACACGTTTGTATGTGGTTTGTCTTTCCCATAATTATCTGAGAAAATTAACTTCTTATCGATGCTTCCCTGTGCCTGTTCAATCCATGTATTTTCAAACTCACTCGTTCAATGAGAATCAGTGTCAACTTTGCCAATGTGCTGTGCCTATTCCCAAATGTTTTCTATTACTGGGTTTTTGCTCCCTTTTCAGTTTTAACTGGATCAAGGAGGTATCTCCATGAGGAGTTCTGCCCCTTCCCAATTATCGACATTGAACGTTCTTCTCTAAGCCCGTGGGAGCATGCAAAGCATTCTGGGAGGCCGATGAAAAGGATCTGAAGGTTGAAGAGTGGTGATGGGTGGTGGGGGGTGGGGAGTGTGTGCGTGTGTGTGTGTGTAAGGGGGGGGGGGGCATAGGGAAGTGGAGGAATTGAATGATAGGGAGGCTTGAATCGGTGGGAAAGTTTTGGTGGGCGCTGTGGGAAGGTGCCTTCTGAAAGCTGAATGGTGAATATCAGAGTGATTGTGTGTCAAAAGCATGGGGTGTTTAATCTCTTCTGGCTCTGAGGACTAGCGAGGTGTTTTCTTTCTCTCTCTCTCTCTCTCTCTCTCTCTCTCTCTCTCTCCATCTCTGACTCAAACAGATCTAATGTGTATTTATACTGATAACAGCTGTCCACACCGCTCTGGGAATGGGCTGTCAGCTTCCACAATTGGAAAGGGAGGTCACGGTTCGACGGCATACAAACAGCAGATTATTTATTCTCTCTTAACTCCTCTTCGTTCAGCCTCCATTTGTTAAAAGCAGACAGGGTAAAGCACTCGCCTCCGTTGGTGGAAAAGCCTGCATGGTTTTTACACTCAAATGACAGCGAGGAATTCCCAGTTAAAGATTGGCAAATCAATTTCGTGAGAACAACATGACCCCCACCCTCAAAGAAGTCTACGGGGTCAGGTCACACGGCACTGCCCCGCGGGTCTATGTTTCACTGGGATAGAGCCATCGTGGCCTGCCAAATGTAACCAGATACCCGTTAAGAAAGACTAAGACGTACCCCCACCAATCACACGGTCAAAGGATGACACAAAAGACCAGCATATCACTGTAGCACCATGCTTCTTCATTTCAGAGGGAATTGTTAAGCTCTGCTTCAGAACGGAGAAGCGAGATTCCCCACACTTGTGCAACCGACCCCTCGGGAATGCCTGAACAAAAAGACGCAAATCACTTTGACCCCGAGCTTTGTGTTTCGCAGGGAACTAGTTAAAAAGAAAGAAGGTGGACATATTACATCCCCCTCCCTGCCACCACACACACACACAAACACAAACACACACACACACACTTGTGTAGAGAAGAAGCGCAAAAAAGCCTGTGCCTTTAGCTTTTTGTGCCCTATCAGAAACTATTCTCTTGGTGTCAAAATGGTGCTCCTGTTCAGGCGGCGGGGGGGAACCGTGGCACTAGGACAGACAGATATCGACAGTGGCTCCGCCAGGGACCAGTGTTCACGGCTGGGGTGACACATGCTCAATTTGCTCCGTGTTCCAGTGTCAGTTCCTGCAGTCGCTCCCCCCCTCCTCCGACCCACCTCCCTGACTCCTCCAGCCCAGTTACAGCCTCCTGTCGGCGGGTCGGTGAGCGGAGCCTGCTGGGTTGCCTGGTCCGCATCGATCCGCTTCCTGTAACTCGTCAGGGGCTTCCGCGTTCGATGGCAGGGTTTATCTAATCAAATACTTAATGAATCATCCAGTTTGCCGTAGGGGCCAGCAACGAATTAAAACATCAATTAAGGTGGGAAAATAAACTTCCGCCCGATTGCAGACAACTGTAAAATGAGTGCGCTGACAAAGTGATTTAGAGTCTTGGCTGGCTGTATACGGCTCATTCAGCTCGCCGAATTCTCGGGCAGATTGTGGAGAAATAAAGGCTCCTGGTGAAACTGAGGGGTCTGGAGAAAATGATTGGAATGTTACAGCTATAACAACAACAACAGCAACAGCTACAACAATAATAGCCATCAGTTTGCAATCTTGGAATGTCAGAGGTGGTACAACTTGCCTGCGTGGGATTTAATTGACAGTTTACAGAT
>NC_085006.1:18518816-18526316 GCF_963854185.1 Sardina pilchardus | reverse complement strand
CCCCCCCACCCCTCCACCCCCCTACACCTCCCCTCCCTCCCTCATGCCCAACCCCAACCCCTCCCACCACCACCAGCACCACCACCACCACCACCCCCTCCCCACCCCAGGTTAAAATCAATGTGGAGATGAATGAGCACCTGAAGGCTGGGGGACACCTTGTTGAGAGGGGGCGCGGGCCGCTCTAATGGTTCATAAGTTACGCGGCGGGGCACACGCGCCCCCCCCCGCCAGCGGCCCATGAATCATTCCACTGGGAGCCACTTTACACACACTTCAGCCAGTTTAATAAAAGCCACTCGCAGAGAGAGTGGAGGGGTGGAGGTGTGTGCGTGTGTGTGTGTATCTGTGTGTGTGTGTGTGTGTGTGTGTGTGTGGAGGGGGGGCCTGTCCCGCTCGAGTGCTGCACCCCCCCTCCTCCCCCCAATAAATCAGACGATGAATTGGTTGAGGGGGTATAGGGTGTACGCTTGCACCCCAATGCTGAGGTAGAAGCCAACAACACTTCCTGCTTCCAAATAACTGCCGTTGCCGAGCATAACCGCGGGTGCGGTTTTTTAAACTCAATGTATTTGTTTTAAGTCAATGTATTTATTTTTTTTTCGATTTGAAGAACTGAGGCCATCAAAAAAGCTGGCTGAGCTGGTCTTGGAAGTTGCGGAGATGATGTGGTGATTAGTCACAGGAAATAGGTACAGCCGCCAGAGACATTTCCTCTGGTGCTTAACACTTTTTATTGCCAGTGCACCGCTTTCGTTGAGACAAAGCCATTTTTCCCCTGTCTTGTTCGCTACTCCACGACAGGAGCTTTACAAATGGCAGCGATTTTGGCAAAGTTTATCTCTCGACGACACGGACATGTGGGCCTAATTCCATGCGCCTTTACTTCAGTGTGAGTAGAATAAGTTGCGGATAAAACAGAATAGAGAGAGAGAGAGAAACACCGAACTCAACCCACGAGGCATTTCAAATGCACATCTTCCTCCCCCCCCCCCCCCCAAGAGGAATCACATTTATATCCGCAAGCTTCCTTCAGTTATCCTTCCCTACGCCAAGGGAGGAGAGGAGTCTTTGATCCGGCACTGTAACTCAGGCAGGGGCAAAGCAAGGAATGAGGGCAAGGGGAAGTCTCGCCTCGACGCGAGAGAGAGCGGCAGACATGTAGACAGGGGAAAAAACAGGGTGCCGAACGAGAGAGAGAAACAACAGAGCAGGGGGGTGTGGGGGGGGAGAGAAAACTAGGACAAGTACGCGTGTGATTACATGATTGGACTAAATACCGCAGTTGGGACCGTAGGCTGCAGAAAAAAGAACAGGTCAAGATGTTTGGCGCCATCGAGATGTGCCAGGGTGGCAGGGGAAAAAAAACAGCTGGACGGATATGGCCTCGGTCCCGGGTCAAGCGTGGCAGGACATTGGAAGCGTGTCGCCGCTAGGTATCAATCTAAAATGGAGTCCGGCTGTCGAGCGATGCTTGCGGCGCGAAACCTTTCCGCGCTGTTATCCGGAGCGCCGTGTTTACTTGTGTTGACGAGCCAAGAGCAAAAATAGGATTTCCCTCAGCAGGGGGGCCAAACCACTTCCCCCTTTCAAACGGGACATGCATCCTCTCCTGAGGACAAGCATAGCGCTCACACACACACAAACACACGCACACACACACACACACACGCACACACACACACAGAGAAAAACCCACTCACAGTGGCATAGCAAATAAGACAAAACAAACAGCAAACAAACTAAATCCAGGCACCATTCTCTGTGGGCATGCACTGACTCTAGCACCTGTGCCAGGGTGCCAACGTGCCCTCCTGCAGACCAGCCAGAGACGCGGGCTGGCGAACGCCAACGGAAAAAAACATGAGAGGCGGCGTGAAGCACAAGAGGGGGGGAGATGCTCTGGAAACTTCAAAGACAGGAAGTAGATCGAGGTTTACAACCTTATTACAGTGTTTTTGTCCCTTTTGTCCAATCGATAGCTTGGCAGCATAAAAGATGAAGGAGGCTGAGTAAAACAAATGCGCTGGAAACAGAGAGAGAGAGAGAGAGAGAGAGAAATACAGAGAGAGAAAAAAAGAGACTGTTGAGGAGAGATCAGGGAGAGTTATGGGCGAAAGAGAAGAAAAGGAGATGAGAGGAACAAGGAAGAGATAGAGAGAGAATGTATGTGTGTGTATATGTGTGTGTGTATGCATAATGCATATGTATGTGTGTGTGTGTGTGTCTGGAGTGTGTGTGTGTGTGTGTGTGTGAGAGAGAGTGTGTGTGTGTGTATGCAATGTGTGTGTGTCTGGTGTGTGTGTGTGTGTGTGTGTGTGTATGCGTGTGTGTGTATGCATATGTGTGTGTGTGTGCATTCGGGAGTGCTGCCAAGCAGTGGGCACCAATTACTGCTGAGTGTGGTGGCGGGGGGATTAGCGGCCCCCTCTGGGCACAGATGGCACCGCGCTTCTCGGGGTGCCCCGACTAAAGGGCACATTCCACAGCGCAGGGGCCCCAGCCCGTCCTCAGGGCCTTCTTAATATTCCGCACTTTTCCAGAACCTTCTTTAACGAACCCCCCCCCCCCCTCTCCCCACCGTCTCCATCTCTCTCCGGCTATAACCAGCTTTATCGGCCATCTCTAAACCATTATATTGCATCGCGCACGCCCGTGTGATGGAGCGAGCGCGTTATCGGAGGCGAACGGCGAGGAGTGCTTGAGAGGGGGGGGGGGGGGGGGGGGTGGAGTGTCTAACCAGGTTAGGAGCTGCCAGCATCATTTCGCAGCGGTGTCGGCATGTGTCGGAATTCAATAAGATACTTGTAGCGTGCGGGGTGGACAGTGGTGGGGGGAGGGGTGGACAGAGGGGAGGGAAATAGATGTTATCGCGCCTGACTCTTTGTGAGGGCTCTACATCAAAGGCTGGGGGGGGCGGGGCAGGGGTGGGTAGAGGGGTGGAGGGGTGGAGGGTGTTGGCGAGGGGCGAAAATGCCACCCAGGCGGGGGGTCGGGGCAAGATGAGCGGCTAGTTGGCAGGGGCGGACGGAGGGGAATGAAACGCGAGGCCATTTGTCTGAAGAAACTCAGCGGTCAGTGGAAACGTTACGATGGTTGTAATTTACACTTGAAGGTCACACTCGACCTTGCAGCGCCCCCTCCCCCTACCCCCACCCCCCTTCTCCCCTCCTCTCCTCCCCTCCCCTCCTCTCCTCCCCTCCCTGAACTCATTCTCCCCTCCACTCCTCGTTTTTTTCCGTCTGTCCGCGGGCCTGCGGTGCCAGTCTCTCTGTTTTAACGTTGTGCCATGTCAGAACATTTCCTGCCACCATAAGGCTGTGCCCCCCTCGGGCCCTGGCAGCGCTACCTGCTGCCATATGGCAGGGACGCAGTCCGCCCAGCCCTGTGTGCCTCCTGGGAGCTCTCGCTCTCATTCACTCCCCCCCCCCCCTCTCTCTCTCTCTCTCTCTCCCCCTCTCTCTCCCTCTCTCTCTCTCTCTCTCTGTGTCTCTCTACCTCTCTGTATTTTACATAACCTCTTCTGCTCTCTCGTTGTCTTTGACTGTACTTTTTGGGTGTCTCTCTCGACTCTGTACTTGGTCTCCTCTTCTTTCTCCCCTCTGTTGTCTCTCTACCAGCTCCCCTCTTCCCTCCTCCCTCCTCTCTCGCCGGGGTGACACCAGGCATCCAACTGCACAGCACAGCACAGCGATCATATCCATCACTCCTCCTCCTACGTTTCCCTCCCTCCTTTTCTGAGTCTTTTTGTGCTGTTCCACATCCAACGCCCCCAACCCCCGACAAGTCCTCCGCTCAAGTTACAGTAAAAGCACTCGGGTGGAGGGGTGTGTGTGTGTGTGTGTGTGTGTGTGTGTGTGTGTGTGTGCGTGTGTGTGTGTGTGTGTGTGTGTGCGTGGAGGGGTTGGCGGTGTGGGCGGTGTGGAAGAGGACATGTTGGTATTTGGGAGCCTCTCCAGATCTGACGCCGCTGTCCCCATGCCAGCGAGGGTGCTCGGTATGCCAACGCTCTCATCTCGGCACGACAAATCACCCCACCTTCCCTCTCTCCCTCTCTCTCTCTCTCTCTCCCTCTCTCTCCCTCTCTATCTCCCTCCATCCCTGATGAGCAGGTGTAACTGACACGAGCACAGCCACTCTGTCATGCAGGGAGAGTGTGAAGGAGAGGAGCAGCCCCAGACACACACAGTGAGAGAGAGACACAGATGGAGAAGTAGAAAGAGAGAGAAAAGAGAGAGAGAGGGGGAGTGAGAGAGACACAGACAGAGAGGAAGAGAGAGAGAGGGAGGGAGGGAGGGAGGGAGTGTGAGAGAAAATGCTTTGAACTGTCAGTGCTAGCTTAAAGCGACTCTGGAAGGCATGCAGTCTCCCGTGGCACATGTGTGTAAAATGCTTAAGCGTGTTTCAGTGTGTGTGTGTGTGCGTGTGTTTGTGTGTGTGTTTGTATCTGTGCATGTGTACATTTGGGCCCATGTCGATAGTGTCTTTGTGAAAGTTTGTTTGAGCTTAGTAAGGTGTGTGTGTGTGTGTGTGTGCACGTGTGAGCAGGGGGAGATTACGTGAGCCACATCCTGCTCGTCTCTAACGCCGGGTAAACAAGAGCTTTTTTGTCCAAAGCACGTCCAAATGTATACCGACACGCTTGGTGTTGTTTACACGTGTGAGACAACCAACATGCATGTTGTTTACCTAACCTGTGTGACCGGATACCGAAGGAGATTGTGTGTGTGTGTGTATGTGTGTGTGTGTGTGTGTGTGTGTGTGTGTGTGTGTGTGTGTGTGTGGCTATAACACGTGTTATAAGCTTGTCCCATCCTCTTCCCTTGTGTGAGTCTGTGGCGTCAGTGTGTGTGTGTGTGTGTGTGTGTGTGTGTGTGTGTGTGTGTGTGTGAGGACTCTGAGCATGGTTGAGTGATGACGGTTCTTAATGTGTCGGTGATAAATTCGGGGCGCAGCAGGGCGAGTGATGAATTAAAGGCCCCCCCCCCTCCCCCACCGACCCCCCAGGGGACCCCGTAGTCTCTCCATTACATGCTTTTTTACCGCTTCTCTCCTGACGCCATAATTGATCTTCACCAGTCCGCCCCCCCACCCACCCCCAACACACACACACACACACACACACACACGATCGGTTGCCACTGTCGGCGAACGACCGCGTTCGAGGCGGCCGGAGCCGCGAGGACGAGACCTCTTCTCTGGGCCGGTGAAAAACGATTCGTTTCATTAAAGAGATTTCATCTGCTGATAAGCTCAACAAAAGCAATAACACGGCCCGCCCTTGGGTGTCTATTCGGCACTCAATCACCGCCACGTGGGTCCGCACCGCACCTCAACCCCCTGTCCCGTCTCCTCGCTACTCCCCTCCCCCCCCAGCCTCCTCTTCCTCCTCCTCGTCTTCTCCATCTACTCACTTCTCTCCTCTCCTCTCCTCTCCTCTCTTCTCTTCATTCAATTCCATCCCATGAGTGTGTTGTTGTGGCCTCGCTGGTGTGAGACGTGGTGTTGAATAACGCTGGTGTTGTCGCCTGGCCTTTGGAAGTAGCCGCGCTAAACGGATGCTAAAAACAGTTCAGCGCTGTGCTTTTTTTAAACACGCTGTTTTTTTCCCCCTCTTTTATGTCTTTTGGTTCCATCCCTTTTTTTTTTAAAAAAAGTCTGTTTTCACGCTTGACATCGGAGACGAAATGCGAAGTGCGGAGGAATGTCTCGCTCTTTCGCTCGGCGGCCACAGTGGTTGGCCCACGTGTGTGTGTGTGTGTGTGTGTGTGTGTGTGTGTGTGTGTGTGTGTGTGCACGTCGTGTGCGCTGCTCTTTTTCCAGCGTTCACGCTTCCTTCCGTATGTTTTTCCCGGCATATTTATAACTCGGGAGCCTCATTTAGAATCGGTCCATCTGGTCTCTCTCTCCCTCTGTGGGCACGAGCACATGTCCTTTTTCCCTCTCTCCTGTGCTTTCACTCCCTCCTTCCCTCCCTCACTCACTCGCTCTGTGTGTCTCTCTCTCTCTCCCCCCCTCCCTCCCTCCCTGCATTTCGTCCCAGAAGATGAGAGGGAGAGATAGCCGAGTGTCACCGCGCTCCCTCCAATCTTGCCAGCTCACAAGCTGTCTGGCGTGAGTGTGTATTCATGTGTGTTTAAGTGAACAAGCTACAGAAGTGTGCTGGAAAGCCCGAAGCAAAATGAGAGTGGGGGGGGGGGGAGAGAGAGAGAGGGAGTCAGTGGAAAAGAGACAGGACGAGGAACTCAGAGGACGAGAGGAAGAGGGGGAGAGAGAGCAAGAGGGAGAGCAAGAGAGAGAGAGATAGAGAGTGAGAGAGAGAGAGAGAGAGAGAGTTGGAAGCCCCTCGTCTGGCAGGCTGTTTCAGACAAGATGGCAGACATGGTTCAATTAACACGGCGATTTAAGTGCACACGAGCGTCTCTCCCTGCATGTGTGTGGTACAGTAGGTGTGAACAAATACTTGAAAAGGACGCTTCCGCCTCCACCTACGTCCATACTCCTGCGCTTACAAAATATCTAGAGCAAGACAATCCGACTATCTGCTTGAACGGAGGCACGCGCCCCTCCATGCTCCTGGGTTCACTGAACCGTGCGAAAACCCTCCCCAAACGAAGAGCGCCGAGCTAGATTTATAGCAAGATTTATGTGTCCCTCGCCGTGATTTAAGACTTTGTGTGTGTGACCAACGTCACTGGCTGCTGGCACAGCATCAAGGACGACAAGAGACGTTCTTGTTCTCCTTCGCCGACACCGATTTATTTTAACGCCACCGTCTGTGTAACAACTTTTGTAATGCCTTATGCCAATGTAAAGACCACATAGTAGTGCTTCACGTTCCACCAACGTCCACACACCACACCACCATAAGGGTCTTGAGTTGCAGCTTATCTCTAGTTAGGGAGGACCTGACAAGAGATCTATCAGGCGGCTTCCAATGAAGCGTTTTCAGCAGGAATCTTTCCGAGGGGGTCTAGAGAGAAGGCGATGAAAAGCTGAGCGATTGTAGAGGTGGAGAGCGCTTCAGAGGAAATGTACGGTTACGGCGGTGATGCTTGTCTTTATTGCCTCTCAGCGGACTGGCTGTCGGAAGGGGAGGCAGGCTTCACTTTCGGCTGGGATGGGAGTGTGAGAGAAAAAACCTCCCCATCCCCCACCGCCGCCCCTCTGAAAATACCCCCAGGCTAAGACTTCCTCGCCACTTTAAACCACATCCATTTCCTCTCCTAGCACGGAGAAGAACAATATTGGACATGCGAACAAGCAGTCACGTCGCGACCGTATAAGTGCCTGTGTCATGTCGCTATCATTTCAGACGAGAGCTAACCGGGCTGGTCGGGGAAAACTTTCATTTTGTGTGCAGTAAGCGTCAAATCCAGTTATGAATTACTTATCTGTGGAGGAGGGGAATGGAGGGAGGGGTGGGGGAGAGAGAAGGGTGGGGGGTGGGGGGGGGGGAATGGCCACGGGGCTACAAAAAGAAAATTGCAGTGATTTAAA
>NC_085006.1:18503816-18513816 GCF_963854185.1 Sardina pilchardus | reverse complement strand
GCCTTGACCCACCTGAGAATAGCATAGGCACGTGGGCTAGGAAGTAGGAACGGCTGACAACGGCGTTAATTGGCCCCGAGGACTCTGTCATAAAGGACGGCGTAGCCCGCGGCATGTAACGTCGCCTCGCCTGTCCTGCGACATAGTGCTCCTCGCTAATAGATTGGGGTTAAGGATGCGGGTGAGCCAATTAGGTGGCTAGGGGGGTTCAGCAGTCGGTCGCGCCGCGGTGGTGGTGGTGGTGGTGGTGGTGGAGGGGAGAGAGATTAATTGGCTGTGTAAGGAACCAGGATAGAAAGCTCAAACAATGCACCCCCAAGTAAACAACGGCATGAACATTACGGCTGGGTGAGAGGTTGCACTGTTGTTTGACACCCTGAATTCTGATGAGAGGGTTTCTGGCCGTGCTTCATAAGGACAGAGGGGGGGGGGGTGGGGGGGGGTGCTTCGAGTGGTCAAGGGAATAACTCCACTCGCCAATGTTCTCAGAGTGAGAGCCTGTAGAGAGGGAGAACCAAGGCGTGACAAATGGACTGTGTCCAGGACTAAGCGCTGGACGTATATATCCCTCCTCCAAAGATTAGTGGCCCCTGAAAATGCATTCACTTGCCAGTGTGAATGGACTGGGACAGAAGAGAGTGTGTGCCTTTGAGTGTGTTTCAAAAACCTGCGGGACACTAACCATTCCTCGTCCCCAGGGGGGGTGCCTGTAGGTAAGACTGCGGAGCGATCAAAGCAACCCCGGTGGGTCGGAGCGGTTTTGTAATCGCTATCAAAAAACCCCACAGTCCAACTATCTTTCCCTTTTTCCACTCCCCAGGCCATTAGGAGGGTCTCCCTGCCAACAGCAGGTAGTTGAAACCCTATGGTAACAGCCACTATGGGAGTGTTTCAACACTGATTGGGCCTCAGTCTTACACAATAGACTCCACTGTTCTTTTATGACACCATTCCGATCCATAATTTCCCCCCTCAAGTATTCATTGACTGACTAGGCCGAGGAACGACTGTCAGCTAAGCCGATTCTATTCGAGGTATGTCGGAAGGAAGTCGAGCCCTGCCCTTTAAACACATAACTCTGACAGGGAGCCCCTTTTTTTTTTAAAGAAACTATTTGCATTGCGATCGGCGCAACTTCAAATTACGCTAATCCGAATGGACAGTTGGCTTTCACCACTAGAAACCAGTAATGAGCACCTACCGGCGTCTAGCCTCGCAAAAGGAAAACCCATTGCATAGCTGAAATGCCCGTAGGAACTTATATACAACCACACCTCCCACCACAAGTCCTCCTGCCCAGCATCTGGTCTTGTCATCAGCATACAGTACTTTGGCTTCCCGTTCCCGGTCTTAACGGGTCGCTACGGAGCGACGCAACCTAGACGGTCCCAATCTCCCAAACGGCCACCGTCTCCATTGCCGCTGCCACCGCCGAGGAAACAATCAAATCTTTTTGGGCTGGCGGCGCACAAAGGCTGCGAGATGTATTTTTTTGTTGCTCAAGTCAGACCTGGAAACACAGGGGAAATAAGCGTAGTGGAGGGCGTTCCGCTCCTTTCCGTCTCTCGCGTCTCTTTCTTCCCGCCTGCCTCTGGACCCCCTCTATGCTCTAATGTAACCACAGTGAACAAAGAGCGTGATTGTTCATAACGGGCCAAACACATATCCTTCGACTGCTGGTTAAATGCATTGGGAGTTATGAGTCCCTGAGGGGAATGTACAAACATACCCACAGACATAACACACACACACACACACACGCACACACACACACACACACACACACACACACACACACACAGATGCACACAACGAATAGGAATGTGGGGTCCTCCGGTCGTGCATTTTAAACAGAGCGGCGGAACAAGTAAGGAGGAATAGCTCGGTCACCTCTGATTACACCGGCGCTCGCTCAAGTCGGCAAGAATGACAAGAATCCCTAAGCAAGAGCAGTGGCACCGGGGCTTCTCTTCACTGTGAGGGGTGTGAGCCTTTTGAAATAATAAGTCTGTCACACTCCCCCCATGAAACCTTTGACATTTCATTTGGGCTTTGTTCTTTTCATCATTCTGGCTCTCTTTCACTCTCTTCCTCCCTCCCTTCCCTCTTTTTCTTTCTCTCTCTCTCTCTCTCTCTCTCTCTCTCTCTCTCTCTCATTAAATCGCAGATCACTTCTGAAAGTGGAAACTGTAGGCCTGGAAAGGTCGCATTAATTCTTAAAATGAGTCATATCAATGTTTCTCCTCATTAGTCAATGACGCTTTTGCGCCACATAAATCAACTCGCTAACACACTGTATATATATATGTATCCACTAAGAGGACGAAAGATGAGAGGGGGCCGGGAAGGTAATGTGATTCTAGAACTGTTATTCAAGAGCTAAGGATGGGATCTTAAAGAAACGGATGTAACATCAGCAGGAGGGGAGAGAGAGAGAGAAAGAAAGAGGGAGCAGGAGAAATGCGAGCCTCGAATGTGTAGGATTATATATTCTTCACTTCCACAATCTTCCAGATTTTCCCTCCCTCCTTTCTCTTGGTCTTTTCCTGTTCTCCAGCATTCCGCTCCTAGGGACAAACTGAATAATGGATGACGACTCTTTCTTAGCAGAGTGCTTCGAAAGAGAGAGGTAGAGGTAGAGAGGTAACAGAGAGAGAGAGAGAGAGAGAGAGAGAGAGAGAGAGAGAGAGAGAGAGAGAGAGAGAGAGAGTAAAGGAGAGGAAGTAGGGGAGTAGGAGTCAGAGAGAAGGACAGAGGCAGTGGGAGGCCAGACTATATGGAGGCTTCTGGAGACTTGCAGCAGCAATTACAGGTCTTTACAGCCCCTGTGCACATTCCCCCTGGGGGAGATGGAGGGTCTGCTGCTGCCGCACATGCCATCCAACTGGAGCCCATCCCTCTCTCACTCAATCAGAATCTTCAACACACACACACACACACACACACACACACACATGCATGCACAAACACACACACATACACATATATATACACACACATGCTCAAAACACACACACACACACACACACACACGTACACACGAGCGCGCACACGCACACGCACACCACACACACACGCATACGCACACATATGCACACACACACACAGGCATGCACACTGAGATAGTACCAGCCTAAATATGCCTCCCAGTAATTTATATGCAGGCTCATGCAAAAATGTCCTTCTCCTTGCCCGTTTTAATGCCTTCAGAGCGAATGGGGGTCGGCCGGATCAAGCCAGAAGCCTGGCTGCCAGCAGAACGTGTGGCAGTTTGCTGAACGCATCTATTTCCGAGTCGCCGGGCATGATGCACACATGTTTACTACAGCAAAGGGGGACGTTAAATACTGCCCATTTATTGGAGGAATGAAAACCGTAACCGCTGGCTTCTCCATGGAAAAGAAATGAAGGTGGAGGAGATGTGCTATTTGGAGGGGGGAGCGCGATTCGATGACTCCTACAGATGATCTCAGCAGGGCCTGTAAGAGCCCTCAGCTGCTCTTGAATTCAGAATAGCGCGTGTGTGAGTGTGTGTGAGTGTGTGCGCGGGGCGGACGGAGGTAAGGGGTTACAGGGCCCCCTGCACCCGGCCCTCCACCCACCCCATCCCATAATGAGACGATTTGCCGCTGCCGGGCCCCGAGAGGCCAAACCTGAGCGCTATCAACGGTCCCAGCCCCAGAGTGCTTCCTTAGCACTCATTATCGGGCTCTTAGCACACTGTTAGCCATTAAACTGTCCATCGCTGAGAGAGAGTGGGTGGTGGTGGTGGTGGTAGTGGTGATGGTGATGGAGGAGTGGGTGGGAGGAGGGGGAGGCTGGAGTGGGACGAGGGAGGGAGTTTTCACTGCCCGGTAAGCGGCTCTGGACCCTGCTGCTGGCCAGCGACTCCCAGCCCGCCGCTTATCTGCTCTCGTCAGAAGGTGTGCCCCCGTCGTCGCTACCATGGGGACGCTCCATGGAGATCAGTGCAAACACACAAAGCCATACCATGCATGGGTGGACAGGGGTACACACGGCCACACCGAGGCAAACACGGTCATCCGTTTGTGTCCTCTGCTGACCTAAAAAAAAAGGATATCTGAGCAGGGCACCAAAAAAAAAGCAAACTGAGGCTGCTCAAACTGAGAAAAACAACTGAGGCTGCTTTAAAATATCCTAAATGTTTGCATTCGTGCCACGCATTTGCAGAATGGATATGTATGACACATCCAGTGGAATGTACTCCCAGTATATCAGAGATGTATGTCTGACACTGATTATGCACACACCGCGTGTAATTTAATCATATGCAAGCTTTTACGGTGCATCTGTTGGTTGGAGAGGGAAATGAGCGTTTCTCCTCTCGTCGCCGCCGATCGGAGATTGCTCACATTGGGATTCACATCACACGCGTCTGTGGTCTCCGCGCCATGGCACGTATATACATTTGCCTGAAAATTAATCTCTTTCTCGGCCGCCATAAATTACGCCGGCCGCCTTGTCTTCAAGTGCATCGGTCCGCCACTTTATCCTTATTCGCAGCCCCCCCCCCACCGCACGTGACACTGCCACCGCGTGAGATGACATTGTCACCAAACCACGTACGCGTTGGCACTGATGAAGCAACTCATTATGGGCCAACTCGCACATTTACCAACTTCCACCTGCCCCTCCCGGCTAAGATCAATCACGGAGCTGTAATGCCCGCAGAGGAATGCATTAGATGAACCAAGCCGGCGGTGGAGTTATGAAGGTGCTTAAATTGCACTTTGTCATAACGGTCAATGAAAATGTGTTGCTTGTCATGTCGCAGCGCCCTGATAAAACCCAGTTATGGCTTCGGAGGAAAACATAAGCGACGGTCTGTCCTCCTTTCCCATCTCGAATGAGTCTGAACACTGACAAATGACAGATGGCTTGTCTTGGCTCCTTACGACGACCTTTTTCGCTCGACAATGGCCTTATTCACTTCCGAATTGAACAATCGGGTTAGAAAAAAAAACGTCGCCATTGCTTTCTTCGACAGCGGCTCTGATCCGGCTCTTGGCCCGCCTCATCGCCCGGGAATGTCGTCGCCTTTCGGTCAGATGATGGATGGGAGCGCTGGGGCTGGGAGCAGAGGACAGTGGGAACGCCGGGGCCTGAGAGGAATGCTAAATGAGCGGCGCGAGAAAGCAGCACCTCTAATGGGTGCTCATCACGGAGACAGCCTGGCTAATGATGGAGAAGGGGCAGATGAGAGAATGGGAAGGAAAGAGAGAGAGAGAGAATGAGAGAGAGAATGAAAGGATGAGGAGAAGAGAGAGGAGACGAGAGGAGAGGAGAAATCCGAAGAGTAGCTGGGAGGAAGGGATGAGATTGAAAGGGTGTTAATGAGAATGAGAAAGAGAGAGAATGTTAGTGATAGAGTGAAAGAGAGAGAGAGAGAAAGAGAGAGAGAGAGAGAGATGATGACAGAAAAACAGGGGGATGGTTGGTGAAGTAAAGGGAGACAGAAAGAAAGGGAGTCAAGTGAGGAGCGTGCTGCTGACGCTAGTGCAATGGTGTCTCGGCGTCCCCACTCTATCAGCAGGCTCATCGCCGGAGCTAACGACTTGGTAATTATCCCGTCGCACTTCACCTTGCTTGGGACACCCTCCCCCTCCCCCGCCCCCCCACTCCACCAACTTCCTTCCTCGTCATCGCAGTCAGCTATTTTCTCCCCCCCCCCCCACACACACCCACCCACACAACACACACTCCTCCACCACCAACACCTTACCCCCCCCCTGCAACCCCGCTCCCCCGATAAGTTAACAGACTGCTATTTTTGGCCTCTGGTGGTGTCATCCACATAGTAACTCCGGGGATAGAGATAGCAGACGGAGTGTTGGTGTGGGTAGGCGCGCCAGAACGCGGAGGGGGTTGCAGGGGGCACATGCTGAGGTGCCACCGGGGCTGTAAACACACATAGCGAAAAAAGAGCGAGCGCTTCCATTTAGAGCCAACCTACAACAGATGACACACGGAGCCCAGCAGTATGCCAGCCTATACCCACCCCCTCCCTTCCCTCCGCCACCCGACTCCCGCTCATCTACAGTGAAATAACAAAGTCGAAGTCGCTGGTTTCTATTTTGGTTGGCAGGAGACGAGACAATAGCGCGCATATCAAAAGACACACGAAAAGCCTGATGAGAAGGAGCTGTCAAGACCACCAAAGGGGCCTGCTGCAAAAAGCCGTGCAAATGAGTGCTGCGCAAACAAGTCTTAGCAAATTATGCGGCCGCGTTGTAGAGGCCAATGAAGCGTTTGTTTGAAGCACTCTATTGAGACACACTTGAGCAGACAAAAAAGAAGCCTGGTAATTGTTCGGTCCTGAAAAAAAGAAATAAAAAAGGAAAAAAAACGGCACGCTACGGAGGCTTCGTGTCTGAGGGTTCTTGACATTTTGTTTGAGGAGGAGTAATGTTTGATCCGTTTAGAAGGACTGTACTTGATGTATTACTGATGTCAGCCAAGAAGACAAAAATACCCAGGGCACAAATCAGAAAAAAATCAAAAAAGAGAAAGAGAGTGAGAAAAAAAAATTGATATGAGAAAAAGTTTGATTACACTGGCACCCAGTGAAGAATACTTTTCCAGTTTTCAAAGTTCTGCCTACCTTCAGGTTGCCCATAGCAACCCAGCAGGACATGGGGTGTCCAGGCGGGGTAGTCGAAAGTGAGCGAGACGAGGGGAAGCCCTAACAAAGGCAGAGAATCGGCTGGGCCAAGGCCCATAAGGAGCTTCAGAAATGCCTCCCATCTCTCCCTCTCTCTCTCTCTCTCTCTATCCTTCGCTCTCTCTCTTGCCCTTTTCACAACACCCTTCTTTGTTCTCGCCTCCTCTCACCCTGTTAATGACTCTGCATCTCGGCCTTTTTATCAATGCAGAAATGCAAAAACTCTGTCAGCTGACTCTCAACCAGAGCGAGAGAGAGAGGGAGAGAGAGAGAGAGAGGGAGGGAGGGAGGGAGGAAGAGGGAGAGATTCCAGCAGAGTGGAGTAAAGGAATGCTTCATGGTAGTGGCAGCAAAAGAAAGACTCAAAGCATTTGATCTATTCAGTTCAGGGACAGAGGAAATAAGGGCAGAAATTCATACATGAGAGGAATCACAGAGAGAGAGAGAGAGAGAGAGAGAGAGAGAGAGAGAGAGGAAGAAAGAGAGAGAGAGGAAAGAGAGAAAGAGTGAGAGTTAGAGAAGCGTAGATAGAAACTGTTTCTAAAGTAAAGTTGAGACTTTCAACAATGGCTGAGTCAACTCAGCTCCACTAATCTTGAAGTTTCTAATAGACACGGGAGTGTTGTAGGCTGAGGGTGAAGTCTTCTTTTTCAATATTCAATATAGCTGTCAGCGCATACCAAAGGTGAAAAGTTGATGAGAAGCAAATTGCGCTGAAAATTTGAAACTGTTGATGTGTCATTTCATCATCTAGGTCACAGCATTGTTAAAATTAGAAGCATTAGGACCGTGAGCGACTTCACATCAACTTAGCGTAATATTCAATACATTATGCCTTTTCATGTATTTTAATGAACATGCATAAATTATGCAGCTATAATTTTCTATCCCTTATGGAGACTATGTGTCAGGCTATGATGCAGAGCGTGTAATATGCAACAAAGAAAAAAAAATCACATCATGAGATGGCCATGTGGGAACGGGGCCAACTTCATTAACATATCAAAGCCAGAGAGAATATAGAATATGGAATGTGGAGGATGGTGGGGGGGCACAGAAGAAAATCCACAGACGAAGACTGTCATATGAAGTTCTCTGCAGCAGCCAGCCTCTGTACTTCCTGCTTTGAAAGTGATGCTTGTGTGCATTTGTGCTGAAGTTTCTCTTTTGGTGTTTTCTCTCTCTCTCTGCTTCTCTCTCTCTCTCTCTCTCTCTCTCTCTCTCTCCCTCTCTTTCTCTGCCTTTTTCTTGCTATACATGGACAGGGACTGAGGAGCTGCTGACTGTGGAGATGTATAAACAGAGATGTCTAAACACAAGCATGGCTCCACGCAGAGAGCTTTGGCCCCGACCGCAATCTTGTTTATGGGCCCTCTGTCTCGGCCTCGCCTGGGGAATGACCAGAGGTTCCTGCCCCGGTGCATTCCAGGAGTCTTGCGTTACATTTGGGCCGGTCTCGCTAAAAGGTGGCCACTGAGATATGTACGCCTGCTCGACGGCGGCACTAAACACCAATCTGGCCGTCTCGATGGGTGGCCAGCGGCTCGGGGGTCAATGAGGGCCAAGACCAGCACGGCTGGGAGGAAAGCGAGTCGAGGTAGAAGAAATCCCTCCTGATCTCGGGGAGAGGAGGTCTGGGTTTTACCTACCACAGGCACAGCCAACACAAATGGCTCAGTCTTTCTTCCTCTTGGCTGAGTCTCTCCACTTCTTAACGAAACACACACACACACATACCCACACGCACACACACCGCTAACCACCCTCCTCTGCTTGGCAGTCCCCAGGCACGCAGTTCTTCATCTGTGCTTTCCCCCTCTTCCTTCCTCCTTGTTTCCCTTTTATCTCTGCTTCCCGTCGATCTCCTCTCTGAACGTTCTCAGGTTTGTCGTGGTTTATATACGCCGATTTTTCGCAAACCGCCACAGTCCCTGAGGTGGGGGGCTGCGTTGAGAAGATGTTCTTGATAAGAAATCCTCCTCCTACACACATCCGACTGATATCCAGGAGAAGAGGAAAGAACTCGCCGTTTCAACGCCACGTTCTTATTTCATGTAAAAACCTGGAGCCCGGAACCATCTTTGGATGAGAGAGAGAATGCTGGTCTGTTACATTTAGATAGCTGTGGGCTGGCAGTATATTTGTTAAAAAAAAAGCCTTAAACCCACAGAGAGAGAAAGAGAGAGAGAGAGAGAGAGAGAGAGAGAGAGAGAGAGAGAGAAAGAGAGAGAACGGAGAGAACGGAGGGGGCCGGGGATATCAAAACCCAGACCGAAGACTGCCACGACTACCATGCAAGGATCACACTAAGCCTTTAGCCCAACCGCAACTGTTGCACACCACACCAAGGACCTGGCCCCCCTGCTGCCTTGGAAACAGCATCCCAGTAATACCCAGAAGCCCACCCAACTGCTGTCCAAGTGTGATTAGAAGTTGGAGAGAGCTTGCAGTGAGGGAAAACGAGAAAACCCCTCCCCCCCACCCCCTAAAAAAACCTAAACACATGGAGGCATGAAATAAAAAAAAAAGAAATTATACTGCACATAACCAAGTCACACTGTGCCCATTTATGTAAGGGATTAGCTGTGAAGATATCCTTTTTTTTTAGCTTGACTCAGCCAAATGGCTTTCCCAAAGGATAGAGAGAAATTGAATAGCCATGCTCATGCCGGTACCCACGACACACTACTGGCTGGGTGGCTGAAATACATTTGAGGGAACAATATCTTTCACATGGCAAAGATTAGGCGGCCATGATGATTTATACAATAATCACAAACTGACCATTAAATGGCAGGCAGCACTCAGTCATGTGTGAGTGGAAATCTATGCAGTGTGTGCTTTAACAGGCATTCGAGATGACCTTAAGGAGAACATTGTGCCGGATGTCATTTGTAGAGGCTGGTTTCTTCGACGGCACACCAATTCAAAGGCCACACACGACACACACACAGACTCTACACATTTGGATTCAACCCCTGGAACAAATGAAAGCAGGAGGGTACTTGAAGTGTCCTTGCGCTCATATATATACCCTCAAGTCAGCGCAGTGGTGCTGGAACAGACTCAAAGTCCTTTCATTACAGAAATGCACCCCAAAGGACACAGCAGGGGCAAGGACGGCTGACCAATTTTTCACAGACTTTCATTTCACCGACAGATCGTAAAATAACTCACCAGGCCGTCATTCAACCCCCCCTCCGACTGGTTCTTGCAAGAGGTGTCTTGCACATAGTGAAACCGTAAGGTCAGGAGAGTGCTTTTTATCGGCATTCACAGAAAAATTCCTCCGCACAACCTCCGTCACCTTCAGAGCTT
>NC_085006.1:18483816-18498816 GCF_963854185.1 Sardina pilchardus | reverse complement strand
TTCGCTGGCCGTGTTATTTTTTGGATAGATAGAATATAGGCCTCCATTATTAATCTAATAAGGTGACTGGGAGACGGGGTGACGCGGGGTCGTTTTCGAGCGTTGTCCTTTGGCACGCTCCTGGCGCAGTTTGGTGAGGAATGACCAGCGTGGCACTGCAGGGCCTTCCTAGCGTGCGGTGCTCATGCAGCTGCAGTAATAACAAAGACTTAACAACTCAACAGACTGAAACAACACTTCCTGTCTGTCCCTTTCGCTCTCCAGACTTCCTGTTTGGCTAGGGATAAATCCCACTGAAGCCAGGCTTTCCGCCCCCTCCGCGCTTACTCTTTCTTTATTCTCTCGTTCCTCGCTCGCTGTCTCTCTCACTCATCTAGCATTTTCTCTCCTGTTCTCTCTCTCTATCTAGCACTTTCTCTCCTGCTCTCTCTCTCTTTCTCTTTCACCCACTCTCTCTTTTTGCTCACACACACTTTTTCTATCTCTCTTTTTTCCCCTCTCTCTCTCTCCCTCTCTCTCTCCCTCCCTCTCCTGTCTGGCAGGGCCGACCCTCGGGTCACTGAGCACTGGCCCGCTGAGTTTCTATTCTCTCAGCGGACAGCAATGCAGCCCAAGAGCAGAGGAAGGAGGAGGAGGAGGAGAGAGGGAGAGGGAGAGAGGGAGAGGGAGAGGGAGAGGGAGAGAGAGAGGGAGAGAGAGAAAGCAAAGAAGTGAAGTGGGGGAAAGGTGAATCCAGCCAAACTGCAATAGAGAGGCTAAGATTAAGACTGACAGCAATAACACTCCTGCTAACACAAAATGATAGCGGAAGGAACAGCGTGAAGGTGAGGGGGGGGGGGGGGGGTAGCAAACAGCCCATGGAAGCAAAGCTGCTCGGATTTTTGGGAGCGTGCGTGGTGTTGGATTCACTTTCTTCTCTGGAAAAGACACCCTGCACTCTAGCTCAAATGACAGCCTATCCTGCTGTGAGATGATTTCTAAAATTCACGTGTGGAAAAAGATTGGTTTGAGGTTGCTGCAAAAATAGGACCTGAAGAAATGCCTGTGAAGAAGGGTGTGTGTGTGTATGTGTGTGTGATGTGTGTATGAGCGTGTGCTTGACTGTGTGTATGAGTGTGTGAGCATGTGTGCTTGTGTGTGTGTGAGTGTGTGCACAGTCATGTGTTGAAAGACTTAATAATCCCCCCTCCACCTTGCAAAAACAGCTGACAACCAGAATAAGCACATCAAGTGACTGCATCATCTGCATTGTAATCTCACCCAAGCACTTCAGCACACAAAGACCAGGCCAGACCCAAACCTGCTGCTTCGCCCCCAGCATCCCCAACAGAACAGTGAGATGGATCATCCGCCCTGAGACAGGGGGGGCTACACCCCACTAACCATCCCAGTCCACTCGCATTCCCCACAAACATATGGCTTCGGGTTGGATTTCATTGATTTCATATGAAATGTCCGGGGGAGTCTAGACAGGCCGAGGATCCTTCTGAGGAACAAAGCTCTCCTTCAGGGTCCATACAAGCACTGGATGAGGGGGGGGGGGGATCAGGCCCCATTGGGCTCATGGATATTGGTGGATTGGGGGTGGTGGTAGTGGAAGGGCTGGATACTGAGCCATCCTCAGATTGCACACACACACACACACACACACACACACACACACACACACACACACACACACACACAGAGACAGGCAGTTAAGTTGAAGCGAATCCCTCAAACTAGCAGAAGGATTTTGCAGACTCTTAGATCCATGCCACTCACGCCTTGACGGGTCACCGATGAATAATTCAGCGAGGAAATCGGGAACGGCGGAGAGAAATAAGCTCTGGGAAGTTTCACGCAGCCCCGACACGCGACACAGCTGTCAAAATACAGGCCACCTGCTGCCACTGGGGTAATGAAAAATACAACACAGCCACTCGGGCTTGGGGCTAATAACTGTTTTTGATGCTGGAGGGTGCAATTAAGAGCCAACACTAATCACCAGCCAATCAGTAATCACTGAGAAATGTGTAATTAGTGACGATGAAGCGACTGTCCTCGAGTAGCACTGCGTACTGACAACGCTTATCGATCCTTCGCCAGCCACGGAATACAGTACGTTGGCGATCAATATGTAAGTAAGCACCGGAAGTTTCTCTCATCTGTGTGTCTTGTTATCGAGTGGGAACAACACAGAGACAGTTCCAGCCGAGCTGGGTTGAGCTGGTTTTTGCTTTTTTTTGTTGATGTTGGGCTTTCGTTCTTTTTGCAACAGTCACGAAAAGAGGACACATAACTGGGGGGGGGGGAAGAGAGAAACAGTCACAGGCAAGGGCTATACGCAACACTTAGCCTTAGTGAAGAGTAGAAAGATAAAGGGAGGGGCGAGGTGGGGGTTAGACTTTCTGAGAGTGCTTTATTTCAAGGGTGCCTTGCTCTGTGTGGGAAGCATGATTGAAATGGATCTCATCCCACACTTCAGCAAAATGGTTCCCGCTGGCTAAAAAAGGACTGGAATCCTATTTTTGAGATGCTGTTGGGCCAAGTCCAACTGGCGAGAGAGCAGCAAATATATATATTTGTGCACTGCACTCACACAAGCTCCCGTATAGCCACTAAGACACACACACACACACACACACACACACACACACACACACACACACACACACACACACACACACACACACACACACACACACACACACACACACACACGCAATAGTACCCCGAACACACAAAATAATGTGTGCTCCCATAGCCACTAAAAGACACACGCAATGTATACCACAAAATAATGTAATTGCATAAACAACAGCCATGGGCTGAGGCGTCATGCTTCTCCATGAGAATAGCATGTCATTCTGCAACTCAGCCTCCGGTTGAACATTACGGCCCACTATAAAGCAGCACAGTGTTTCACATGAGATTTACTGTATGCACATGACCAAAATTTACAGCCTGGTATGCTGGCAGCAACATTAATTTTTTTTTGGTCAAGGGGGGTGTGGAGGGGGGGGGGGGGCAACACCGTCCAAGGAGGAGGAAGGGGCCTGATTAATTCTTAAAACAAGGCGACACGGAAATTGTGTTGTCGCGAAAGAGCAGCGCAATTTATCATGGCCACACCACACGTGATTGACCACTCTGAGCCTGTCAGGGATGGAACACACAGAGGCAAATGAAAAGAGAGAGAGAGAGAGAAAGAGAGAGAGAGAGAGAGAGAGAAAAGGAGATAGAGAGAGTGAGAGAGTGAGATAGAGAGAGAGAGAGAGAAAGAGAGAGAGAGTGAGATAGAGAGAGAAACAAGCGACCTTTTAAAGCTCAGGAGGTGCCTGGTAGTCACGCAAGCGGGCCGACTCCTCTTTTGCGTGGAGCTACCGGAGTCATTATGGAGCCAAATGAGGGCCAGAGCCATGAATGGCTGATCTGGGGGAGTCTCTTTTGAGCGCCAAGAGGCCCAGAGGCGGCCGGGCCGGCGGGCCCCCACTAACCAGACAGCCCTCATTACGGCTCAACAATGGAAATGAGCTGCCGCACAATGGAGGACACAGGCGTTCAGACGAGGGAGTGCTGGGGCCAACTCGCTCTCTCTCGCACACACTCACACACACACACACACACACACACACGCACACTCGCTCTCTCTTACTCTCTTACCTCTCTCTATTTATTCTATCCTTCATAAATCTCCCACTCTCTCTCCTCCAATTTCCCTCTCTCTCACACACACTCCCTCTCTCTCTCTCTCTCTCTCTCCTCTTCTCTTTCTGTCTCTCCAGTTCCTGCTCTCTGTCTCTCTCCTGCTTTCCATTAGTAGCTCCCCACACCGCCACCTTTCCCTCTTTTTTTAACCTCCCTCACGCTCTGCATGACTGAGCTCATCTCTCCCTCTTTCTCTCTCCCTCCCTCTCTCTCTTCACGCTTTCTCGCTGTTCGGGAGCCTATAGCCCCCGTACCACATCAATGTCCATATAATTAGGAGTCCTCTAAAGATTTCCAGCCGGCCCCGGCCCCTCTCTCCTCGCGTCTTCTCCTCCTCCTCCTCAACCTTTCCCCCGTTCCACTCCTTCTTCTTCTTCTTCTCACATGCCCGAAGCCTGAGTTATCTTTGACATTCACCGGCGGTGCCTGTCTCTCCATCTTTCCCCTGTCCTCCCTGCTAAGTGCATTTGCTTTTGTCACTCGTTCCCCCCCACTTTGTCTCTCTCCTACGCTCCACTCATCCCTTTTCCCTGGAGAAAGTGAAATTGAAGGAGAGGCGCTCTGCGAAGCACGCCGGGGGGGCCATGCGACTAGGTCATTCCCAATTACCTTGCCGGCGCACACGTCTGTAGAGATCTTTGTCCTTTGGGTTGAAAACATCACAGACCTGACAGTAGTACCTACCTAAGCCTGGGTGTGCATGAGTGAGTGTGTGTATGTGTGTGTGCATGAGTGAGTGTATGTGTGTGTGTGTGTGTGTGTGTGTGTGTGTGTGTGTGTCTGTGTGTGTGTGTGTGTGTGTGTGTGTGTGTGTGTGTGTGTGTGTGTGTGTGTGTGTGTGTCTGCATGCGAGCTCTTTTTTGCCTACTCAAATTCGTTCGGTTGCACTGACTTCAAAGCGGTGACAGAAAAAGGCCTCCAAAGCCAGAGGAGACGCGTCCAAAAGCAGCGTGTGTCAACCCGTCCCCAGCATGTGCTCTCATTAAGCCATTTGCAGCCAATTAAAAATGCGTGCCGCGCACCTTCACACCAACATAACATTTGCTTACATCAGCCAGGCAGCCGTCCAACGCGTCTGTTGCCGCGCGCGTTTTTGCACGATAAAGATAAAGAAGCGGTTCTATCGCTACTCCCCGACAGGAAGCGCTGTCATCATCACGCCGCGCTGGACCAACGTCCCGCCCTTGTTCCTCCGCCACAGCGTCAGATCCCATCCCGCCTGCCTTGCTAAGAGGAGACCTTAATCACCGGTGCCTGCCCGCCCTGCTGCGGAGACTACCGCAGGTACAATCAACTCGCCGACTCGCTTCAGACACACCCTCGTCCTGCCAGGACGCTGCCACGATAATCAAATGAGCAGATTAAAGTTGGAAAAGCCGCCCCTTCGCGGCCCGCAGATAAAGCAGGGCCTGTCAGCACCCATTTGCCTCTGCTTCGCACAGTCGTACAGTGACTGCTTAATAGCAGAGTGGTGAACCACAGTGAGTGAGTGTGTGTCTCTGCATGTGTTTGTGCGTGTGTGTGTGTGTGCGTGTGTGTGTGTGTGTGTGTGTGTGTGTGTGTCACACACGGCAAGCCTCAAGTTAATGAGGGTGTGGGGAGCTCAGAAGTTTTTGCAAGTTTGCACGGGGCTACTGTGCAAAACCCTCACTTGTGCGTACACACACACACACACACACACACACACACACATACATATCGCATCAAGCTGTCCTCATTCAGCAACGACCCCCCGCGGAGCAGGCTGGCAGGCTCGGGCTCCCCTTTCCCAGGCACGTCCACTGCTAGTGGGCAGAGGAGTGATGGCCAGCACCGGATCCACCCCCCCCTCACCCCCCCGCTCCGCTCCGCTCCGGTTCCCCCTTTCCCTTCCCGTCTTCCCCCCTCCCTCCCGTTTATCCAGACACCCGGTGCTGTCAGCATGGCAAAGCCTCTGTGCCAGACAACCGCTGGGTGGACGGACATCAGAACAAAGGCATCTGTGCCACCCTGAAGGGCAGGAATGTATTAAACCTGGCTCTATTTACAGATCTCTCCAGTGCCAGGGCTTCATTTGAACCAGCCCCCCTCCCCAACACACACACACACACACACACACACACAGACACACACACACACACACACACACACACACACACACACACACACACACACACACACACTCACACACACACACAACACCACCGATTGCATTGTCTTAATCCGATCTGGCAGATCCTCACAGAAGGGCATCCTGAATTACCCAAGACCCAGACAGAGAAACAAACCCCCCAACAAAGTTAGAGGAGAGTTTCAAGGGACAATGAACAGGAGTTGTCTGTGAACCTCAACCACACAAACACGCACACACACACACACACGGGCACACACACACACACACACACACACACACACACACACTCTGACCAAACCGGCTGCCCAGAGTCCCGTTTCATATCAGCTTGGCCAAACTTAGTGTGATCACACCTCCACTTCTAACCATCCACACACACACACATGCGCACACACGTACACAGCAGCAGCAGAACTGCCAGAATCCACTTCAACATACCCCCCCACCCACCAATCACTTCACAAGCCATACATCATCTTCTTCTCCCAATGCCCAGATCCCCAGCACTGGCCTGTCCGGCCCCCAAAAAACTCACCTCCCACAAACTGGATGCCCCCAGCCACGCGTCCGATGGTCCGGGAGATGAGCTCGGAGATGCAGCAGCCCATGAGCGCCGTGAGACCCACCAGCAGCAGCAGGCCGCAGCCCACGCCCGTCACCACCGTGCAGATGCGCCACTCCAGGCTGGGGATGCCCAGGAAGGAGGCGTAGCGCCCGCACTGCTCCACCATCACCGTGGCCTGGCGCTCCTCGTCGCGCACCGGGTACGAGCAGCGGCGGAACGTGCCGAACGACACCGGCTTGTCCATCTGCTGGCCGAGCAGCCAGTAGGGCATGAAGAAGCCAACGCAGGAGGCGGCGGCACTCAGCAGCGACAGGAAGGCCCATAGCAGCCCTACACATGTAAGGCTGGATGCCATGGCTGGCCTGAGTGAGCTCTAGGGCCCACTTTGCACAGAAAGGCGTATGTGTGTGTATGCACTGAGGTTGGGATTTGCTTGATATTTTGCTCCCTCCTAAGACAAAAGTGACTGTGGCGTATCCGATATGGGATCTTTGAGCTTCAAGTGGATGGCAATGCGCAGAGTTAAAGGACGTCAGGGATTGCCTCGTCCATGCTTCTCGGCCACGTCCACGTCCTCTTGTCCCCTGGGAAGAGAGAGAAAGAGAGAGAGGAAATTGTATGAGGAGATGTATCAAATAAGTTAGTTAATAGTGCAAAATTCGGTTGCGAGTTAGGATATGAAAAGGAACACACTTATCTTAAAACAAAGAGCGCTTTAATGTTGGCTTTGTGAAGGCCGCATGATTTATTCACTCGGGGTCCGCGTGTAATGGGCAAAATAACGTTATTGCCCGGTGAAGCGCAAAGGCACCCAAGCAAATTAAGTCTGGGACACCAAGGGATTTTTTTTTTCATAACAAGAAATATTATTAATCGTAAATTACACTGGCACGGAACAAAGGAGGATTTTTATTACTACAGTTGTAAACCTATTACTGATGAAAATGAATCACATAAAAACACGCGACAAAAGTTATATTAAGAGCGCTAAGCACACAATCACCACCCATCTATAATTTCAGCCCAGGTTTCTTACAGAACGGAGTATGAAGCTTAACATTTGTTTAATAATCACTAGGATGGAACCTAGTGATTATTAAACAAATGTTAAGCTTCATACTCCGTTCTGAAGATTGGCAATCCTCAATATGTATGACTATGAAGAAATAACGCTTGTTTGGTGGAGCATCGGCACCGAAAATGCACGGTAGAGAGTCCGGTGTTGAGGGCTGCAAACCAGGGGGCAGGCAGACAGGCAAGCGGGGACAAGTCGAGCGGGCATCGCACAGCTCTTACGGAAAGAATGTCACTTAATACATACATTCACATGATGTAAGAGAGCACAACATTCTCACTTACGTGATCATTCGCCTCCTGCTGTGTTATTTGTATAATCCCAATCTGATGTTTTGCATTGTGATCCGATTAATAGGTAAAAAGCGAAAACTTTTCAGTGGAGCCAACGGTGGGACTAAGTTCACGTTCTGCGAAGGAGGAGGATCGCTTTCTGCGTAAAGAATGTGGCGAGAATGCAGTGACTTTAGTCCCACGCGGTAGTGGACGCCGGAATAGAAGTTGACTCCGGTGTTCCGTCCTTCGATATCGGTCTTCTGCCGCGAATGAGAGACGGACTTCCCAATCTGCTCAGCGACGGGACCAGCTGTGCATCCACATTCCTTGTGCTGGTGAAATTGGGAAGGTTGCAGGGGGGCGCGAGTGTGCGAGTGAGCGCACAAGGGGACCATCAATCACACAAATCTCCACCCAGGGGTTGGACTCTACTCCGCTATCATAGTGCCACAGCATAATATCTCTCCCTCCTTCTCTCTCTCTCTCCTTTAAAGTTCATGTCTCATCACCGCCGACACATTTTAATAATCAGGCACCCATTTACCTCACGTCTCGGGGACAACTGTTTGTGTGCCATTTTCAAATCCCTTTGAAAATCCCTCATTTTCAAAAGCATTTTTACATGTAGCCTAATATTATCATGTAATAACTGCGAAATAGGTGGCGATGACATAGCCTACCTTAGTCGCCCAGCACACTGCACACCCGTGCGCCACATGTGTGATTTTTTTTTTTTTTTTGCAGAGCTATCAGCACTGCACTAAATCATGACCCCCCCCCCCCCACCCCCCAACCACCACCAGGCTGTAGCCCCTCATGGACCACCTAAAGTGCTGGTGAGTCCAATTGATGCGCCGGCCAATGGTGTCTGAAGGAGGGAAATCAACAGTACGGAGATAAGCCTGATGAGAAAGGAGGGGGTGCTGTAGTGTTTGTCAAGACACCTCTGATAAAGATTAGAGGAAAGTACGCGGTGGAGTAAAGTTTACCCGGGGAGTACGTTTGTGAATTATTCACACACACTTCGTGGTGAGGAATACAAGAGGAATGACTGACCTTGTGGTTCCCCTTTGCCATCTGTCCCCACGGGTGGATTAAGGGTTATGAATTCAATTCTCTCCCTCGCTAGCTCGCTCGCTCTCTCTCCTTCTCTCGTGTGATGCAATCATAACCGGGGGTGATATTCTGTGTCAGAAGCTGCCATGCTATTCCCAATCACAAGGTCACCACTGTAGGTAGCCTGGAGCCCTGCATATTGTTTTAGCTGTTTCTAACTCAGACTGTGAAGAGAAAGCGAGGTGGCTGTTTATTTTAAACATCAGGATTGAGTTGATTAATCAGAGAACATTATTGTGTGTTATCTGTTAAGCAGAGATAGGGTAGCCTTAATGTGTTTTGTCCCTCTCCAATCAAGGTAGGCCTATTTGTCAAATGTCATTTTGATGGTCTTCAATTTTATTGCTATGCAAATAACATAGCCTTCAGAGTCTTCAAAACAGCCAGGTAGATAGCCTAGAACAGAGCTAGTAGGCTATTTATACAAAGAGAAATTTAGGATTTTTATAGTCACGATTTAAATATTTAGATAGCCTATAATTATAATTAGTCCTATTATAGCATACTAAGATAATATTGCAAATACCAGGGTCTGCAGTCTGAGCACTTCTTTGAAAGTAGTATATGCCAGACATTCAAGGTTCGTTAATTGAAAATATTTAATGATCAATAAATTAACATATTTCCATACATTGCAAATGTTGGTATGTTTTGAACAATATAACATTTCCTGCGCTGATTCCATTGTGTGGAACGAAAACTACTCAACCCTTGTTTCAGTGGGAGCATTTTTGTAGATGCACTGGAAACTTCCTTGTTGACGTTGACGTGTTGGTAGTCGAGTCTAAAGCGAAGTTAGGATGGCAGACACGAAGGTAGAGCTCGCAGGTGACAGCCCTCTTGTTCAAAACAGTGGCAATGTCACTGCCCAGCCCAATAACCCTTTGTCAAGGAAGCTTAATAAAATTTTGGAAACCAGATTGGACAATGACAAGGTAACATTACATCTTTTCTTCCACGTATGATCCATGTTAGCTCCTAGCTAGCCGTCTAGGCAGTTGACAATTGACAGACTGGGAAACAGACAGTAAATGCATGAGAATGCAATTATAGTAGTTTATGCATTATTGTTTTCCTGTCTATGCCTAGGAATAATTAATAGGCTACATACCGCATACCAACCTAACACACCACTGCTTTTTAAGTTAGCTAATGCAGCTAGCTAGCAAATATGAAGTAGTTTGTAACCAACCACGTAGCTTGGCAAAACGATTTCCCTTGGAGGTTTATAACATGATTTCTGTATACAAATTCCTGTGGAGACATGAACTATTATTGCCCTTTTTAAAAACATCGTATTGATTTGCAGGAGATGCTGGAAGCTCTGAAAGCTCTGTCGGTGTTCTTCACTGAAAACAGTTTACGGACACGAAGAAACCTTCGAGGAGACATCGAGCGACGCAGTCTGTCAATAAATGAAGAATTTGTGCGCATATTTAAAGATGTTAAAGAGGTGAGACAAATATTAGTTGTATGAGATATATGAATACTGTACATAACATTTTGCATCATAGCCAAACTTATGTGGAGGGTGTTTTGTCGGTTTCTCATGAGTGTTAACTTTACATGCATGGACATTCTATGACCGAACAGAGTGACTCACAAAATGATTTTGTTCCGTGCCACTTGCCTACTGTCCTGCGCCACTTTACCATGGCACTCACCTCCTGTCTTGCACCACTTACCAACTGTCCACTATCCCAGGCCACTTGCCACCTGTCCCACACCACTGTCCCATGCCACTCACCTACTGTCCTGCACCATTGTACCATGCCACTTGCCAATTATACCAACCCTAACTCTTACCAGGCTGTAGGCGAGTGGCACAACACAGTAGGCAAGTGGTTCAAGACAGTGGGTGAGTGGCGCGGGATAGTAGGAGACATTAGGCGCATCACCAATTAGTCGTTTTTGCTCCTGCTACTGCCAGTAGTCTAACTGGTGTAACCCACATTCAGTGCATTATGCTAAGCTAGGCTAATAGACTGGGATATTGCCTATTTTTTTACAGTCTATGGTTATTGCAGACATGGCAATCATCTAAATATCTTTCGTCATGACCTACCCTGTGCCCTGATTCAGTGCTGCCAAATCTCCGCTTACCTTCTCTGTGCCTGGCCCTGTGCTGTGCTGTGTGAGAAGGGGACTGGCTACAGTAGAGCGGAGAAAGACAATGTGTGCCTCTTTTTTATTACCGATATATTTAACAATATAATTTGCATGACTTATCCAAACAACGTAAAACTTGGCACTGCACTTTCTTGTGCCCGTAGCAAGACAGCTGCCATGTTTGAAATCAATTGATTGAACTAATTGTTCGATAGATAGATAGATAGATAGATAAATAGATATAAATAAATAAATATAAATATACCGTAGCAAGACAGCTGCCATATTTTAAATCAATCGGAGGAATGGTTTGAGAGATATGTGAATAACAGCCCTTCAAACAGACAGACGTTCCTGTCATATATACAGTTGTGCTCATACGTTTATGAATCCATGCTAAAGTTGACTAAAAGGAGGAATATAAAATCAACTTTTTGAAAAAAATTATCTTAATGCCTTAATGAAAAAAATATGAAAATATCCAACCTTTAAGGACACAAATTTTCTTTGTGAATGAATAATGTATCGTAAATAAATAAATGTTCTTCCTTCCTAAAAATGTTTTTAATACATTTCATGAATCCAGGATACTATGCATCCTGATAAAGCTCCCTTGACCTTTAGAATTAAAATAGCCCCACATCATCACACCCTTCACCATACCTAGGAATTGGCATGGTACTGTAATTTGTCTTTTTTCCCCCCCAGTTAGCCTATTAGCTGGTTTGATGCTCATTGAGCTCAATGCAAATCAGGGGTGGAAATTAAAATTTGAAAATGTGTACATCTACCAGCCACTAGCAGATTTTCTGGTTAAATTCACCAGCCACATAGTGTTAAAATGTTACTTTGTGTCTGAAATCGACCAGCCACTCTCAGATTTTACCTGTATGTGTGTGTGTGCTTGTGTTTGTGTGTGTGCTTGTGTGTGTGTGTGTATGCTTGAATATGCATAATATATGCAAAGTAAAATGTGCTGCCAGTAAAGATAAATTGCAGAGCATGAAAATGTTCACTACAGTATATGTTATGCTATATGTTATGGTATGGGTTGCTTTTGTGCTGATGATCATTGGAACTGGTTGTTCTTCATCACCTCATACAGGAGCTGGAAAGTGTGCATGAAGATGTTCAGGCTATGAGTACATGCTGTGAAGAGATGACCAACAGATTGAAGGTGAGCTTTTTCTTCGCACATCAAAAGTAAATAATAAAGTATATGTATATATACGTATATTTACTTTTTTGATCCCGTGAGGGAAATTTGTGCTCTCTGCATTTTTCCCAATTTGTGAATTAGTGAACACTCACAGCACGCAGTGAATACACAGTGAGGTGAATCACACACTAACCCAGAGCAGTGAGCTGCCTGCCCAACCAGCGGCGCTCGGGGAGCAGTGAGGGGTTAGGTGCCTTGCTCAAGGGCACTTCAGCCAAGGTGACTGGTATCTAGCAGACACTCGTATCCAAAACGATGCAGACAGAACGATTGTGAAGCTGCGGTGCTAACACGTGCTTCACCACACCTGCGTCAACGCCTCCAGTCGTTTTCGCCAGAGTCGTAGACATTCCTCCACTATCGCAAGGTTGTTATTACTCTGGTTTGGATCGTGGTGTGACTCTCTCTCTCTCTTCCTGTTTGCCTCCAGGCTGCAAAGGATCAAACTCAGGACCTGATCGTGAAAACCAACAAGCTCCAGGGCGAAAAGTGAGTGAATTATTGGGAGTGTGTGGAGTCGGTGCAGAGTGCACTATGAATGTGAGTTCAAGGCAAAACTGTGGAATGCTCTATTGATTTTGTTACATAACAGTTCCGACGTTGAGTGAGGTTTTGTTGGATTCAGGAATCTGATTTGTTAATTAACTGGAACTTCAGCCATACAGTAAAAGTCTGAGCAAAGAATGATTTGAAATATTGAAATTATGATCCAGGTCATTCTTTAGATTACATCATCTGTTTTGACTTGCCTTTGTAAAGCCTTGCTGCACCAGTCTTCAGATTTCCCGCGATGCCCGCGGCATAATCATCTCAACATCAGAGCAGAGTAGATGGGTGAACATGCGATGCTCAATAGTTTGATGTTGAACTCAGAAAAAGGAAGTGGCTGAAGTCAAACTGAATAGACTTATTTCTCTTGATGAATCATCACAGTGATTAAAATAGTGGAACTGAATCTCTTAAGTACACATCACATGAAGTGGGAAGGGATCTGCTTAAATATTCTGCATCAAACTTGGGATATATTGAATAAATAATCAAAGAGAATGAAAAGTGCAGGAGGGCACTTTTATGTGACCTAATTTACTAACTTCCAAGCGGGATGTCATTTGAAGACAGTGGGAAAAATGAGCTTAACCTAAGCTACGTGAGGTTTCTTTTTTTCCCCTTTTTCTTTCCTGCAAGCCAATGCATTTTCTTGAATAATAATGAGGGGTCTTGGCCAAAGACTTCTGTCTCTTTCCTCTCTCGATACTTTGCACACAAAAAGCAGAGGCTATCAGGGACTCCTGTGCAAAGAGAGGAAGAACAGCTTTAATTCTGCTCATCATCACCAACTCTCCATTCCTTTCTTGTAGAGAGAGAGAGAAAGATAGAGAGAGAGAGAGAGAGAGAGAGAGAGAGAGAGAGAGTGTGTGTGTGTGTGTGTGTGTGTGTGTGTGTGTGTGTGTGTGTGAGAGGGAAAGAGAGAGTGAGTGAGTGAATGAGTGAGAGAGAGAGAGAGAACTGCCGTCCTAATTAATGGCCCCAGATTTCTACTCATTTGTAATCGAAGCCGCAGCCAACTCGAGATTGCCAACAAAGGCAAGTCACAGATACAGACCGGCGGTGTCAGGTGGCTCTTGAGTCTTGCCTGGGAATAGGAAAAGAAAAGAGTTGGAAAGAAAGAAAGGCCTGTTTGAAGTCACAGGCAGATGCCGGTCGATGTACTTGATTATGACACACTCCCAAACGGATGAGGAAGGGAAGGACTCCCCGCTTGGAGAGGAGACACAAAAGGGGCAAAAGAAAAAAGTGCCAAGTGATGAATTGATTCCTCGCACGCATGATGCACACTCATGTGTGTATATCTGCGCCACACACACACACACACACACACACTCCGTCTCCGCACGCCTCTGTGCCACACGGGAGTCTGGCTTTTTACAGCTCTGCTGGCTGGTGGGTCATTGTTGTTTATGGCCATTGAGAGACTGCCAATAAAAGTCATCTGGGTGGAATTGATTGGCGCGGCGTGGTGACGAGAGAGTGACAGCAGCGATGCACGGCTGACACGCAAGAGAAGCAGAAGGTGAGAGACAGAAAGGGCAGGAGAATGATAGAATTACAGACAGGGGGGCAGAGAGGGAGGGGTAGGGGGGCAGAGAGGGAGGCAAGAGGGAGGGATTTCAATATGGGTGAGAGAGATGGAGGGAGGGAGGGACTGAGAGGTAAGAAAGGAAGAGGAGTAGCTGCTGGAATTCAGTGATGAGAGAGAGAGAGAAGGATACAAAGAGAGAGAGAGAGATAGAGAGAATGAGGAAGTGAGAGGTGTGGAAAGGAGCTCAGTAGAAGAAAGCGAGAGAAAAAGAGAGATGGAGAATGGTGGAGGGCAGGCAGACTGGCAGGGAGACAGGGAGAACGAGTGGAAGATTTAGTGAAAGACTGATTGTGAATCTTGCTCTGGTTGTTGAAGCAGTAGGGGGGTTGGTGGCGCTGTGACCTTGGCATAGCCAGAGAGAGAGAGAGAAGGTGGGTAAGGGTGGCGGGTGGGTAGCGGGTGTGTGTGTGTGTGTGTGTGTGTGTGTGTGAGCATGAGCATGAGCATGAGGGAGGTGTAAGAGCTGGCACAAGGGCGAGGCTGACAGCTGTGATGTACAGTTGGCAATTCCATGCTCCACTGGCACCGACGCCAGACCCTGCTACCAGAGAAGGTGACATCGACAAAAGGGGTGGGCAACGGCATGTACACACATCAAGTGTGTGTGTGTGTGTGTGTGTGTGTGTGTGTGTGTGTGTGTGAGGTGGGTGTTCAGGAGAGAGGGTGGGATTGTTATGGAGGAGATGGACCAGAGAAAC
>NC_085006.1:18468816-18478816 GCF_963854185.1 Sardina pilchardus | reverse complement strand
ATGCTCAGGAGATTGTACAGGTATAGGAGTTGATTAGTGTTTCCTCCTCTCATTGGCTGAAAGTACGCAGTGATTAACCTTCCTACCGCTCATTGGCTGAAAGAATACACTGGTCTGATTTGTGGCTCTCTGATGTGATTGGGGCAAGAAGGGGTCCAGATGAGAAAATGGATAAGTGAAAATATTATGGGATGTTTTTTATTTTTCCTGTATTTATCAAGAGTCAAGAGGATAATTCCCTTCCTTGCCGTAAATCCGCTCATAATTCACAAATCCATTAAAAGCTATTTGATGACTTCTTCGGTCTGAATAATTTGCAGTTGATGTGCAAAAGAAACGGATGGTGGTATGAATAATACGAGTCCTCAGCAAAGGAGCAGAATCAGAAATGAGACCGCTAAGCACACCGTCGAAGTCAAATAGACTGCATCGCGAAGGTATCATTCCACTTGACGAACGCGGTTTCCTCTCGTCACGCAAACACATCGACGCAAATGGAGGAGACAACTCTGAAGCCCATTCCATGCTGATCAGGCCCTCTCAGTCACTACCTCCCATATGTTTTCATTAGTCGACGGCCAAACAACCCTTGACAAGCTCCGTATGCCGTTGCTAATCACGGTCGGCTTGTGCCGTTGGCAAACAGCTTATCGTTGAGTCAGAAGTATTTTTTTTTGGATTAAATGACATGTCGATAATATAGCCGAGACGAGTGCAATGTGTTACATAATTAAGAGCGGACCCTATGTGTATAAGCATGGCATAATTAAGGCGGGCAGGAGCTCATTTGTCTTTGTTTGGTGTTTCAAAATTGAGTTGTCAGAGAGTAATTGTGTTTTCCTGATGTAGTCACACTGTTTTGATATCATTACCCAGAGAAGGCTGTTTTTTTTTTCGTTGGGTCTTTCACCCAAACACAGGGTGGTGTAAGAATGTCCGCTTTCACCTTAGGCATCCCATCCTACGCAGACTTGCTCACACACACACACACAAATTCACACGCACGTACACTTTGCAGGTGGCCAATGGAAACTGTCTCGTAGCGTTGATCTACGCTCAACCGTGTGAGATATCCGCCCCTCTCCCTCCTCACCCTGGGCCCTGAGTTATTCCTCAGGTCTGACGTGCCTACTGAAGTCAGCCTCCACAGGTGGCCTGAGTGCGTGCGTGCGTGCGTGCGTGCGTGCGTGCGTGCGTGCGTGCGTGCGTGCGTGCGTGCGTGCGTGCGTGCGTGCGTGCGTGCGTGCGTGTGCTTTGAATGAGCTACATTCACTAGATTATGCCTCTATTGTGGGCTTCAGATTTTCAATATCCGTCACGTGACCTCTGGCGTGACCCGACCCCCTTGGAGAAGAATGTGTCCCTGAAACATGAGGAATAACGCCGTGTGTCAGGCAACAAAAGGCAAACGACATGAACATACGCCCCCATCCTTCCCCCAAAACATGTGAACTCACAAATATGCTCTCTCTCTCTCTCTCTCTCACACACACACACACACACACACACACACACACACACACACACACACACCAAATGTTAAGGAGAAAAGTTTCTGAGTAACAAAAGAATAGCAACCCCTCCCCCCACCCCCCATAAGAAGACAATCTACTGATAATGGCATGGCAGCGCAGTGAGCTCGGAGCTCGGAGTTTATTCATTGCCGACACGCGCCGGGAGTGTGAGGGGAATTCCAACGAGGCTGACGGAGCGGACTTGAGGAAGCGGAGAAGGGTGTGTGTGTATGTGTGTGTGTGTTTGGACTGCGCGCTCGTGGGACCTGCCTGAAGGCTAATTGAACAACACTGACTAATGACTTGTGAGGTAGAACAGGCCTCCTATATGGCGCTGTGTGTTAGTTAGGCAGCTTCCCTTATCACTTTCACTTAAGAAAGCCCTCAACGGCCCAGTGGAGTTCTGAGGAAATTGCATCACGTACGGCTTAAGCGAACCAGCAATATGGAAACAGGCATGTTTATACACACACGCACACACACACACATCCCCCCCCCCAAAAAAAACCCCACAAACAGACAGATACATGCCTACTCGCACACCACATACTGTGAGACAAGGACACTCACTGTATTCTCTCACTGAAAATCCAGCACAGTTTACAGCAGGGGGATGCGTCATCCATGTCATAATGATGTGCAGATGGGTGTGTGTGTGTGTGTTTGCGGCTCACCCCTCAGATCTCCCCCACGTCCTGTCCCGTGGCGAGTGAATCACACACACACGGATTTAAAGGAGAAGGCTGAGAAGCGCCCGAGTGGGTTGACACGGTTTGTCTACATCTGCTGAGTCTGACGAGGGGAGGAGTGAGTTGTGAGTTTACGCCGTTTCGCGAGGGGGGGCACAGGTCCAGTTCTGCTGACCGGCCTCCGCATATCTCTGGGACCAGATGTCTTTCAGCTGTGTGTGTGTGTGTGTGTTTGTGTGTGAAGGCCAGGGAAACGCATGAGCGGGAGGGGAAAGTTCTGTCAGACAGCCACCCATTTGAGTGCTCCTCACACCAGAGCAGCACAGGCTTTCTTCATCTTATCAACAACTTTGCCGTGTTTCGTTTCGACTCCAAGACAGAGCCCAGGTGTATGTATGTGTGTGTGTGTGTGTGTGTGTGTGTGTGGGTGTGGGTGTGTGTGTGTGTGTGTTTGTGTGTGGGAAACCTTCAAAGGTCTTGTTGCCTCTGCTTGAGTAAGCCATGCGCTGACACACAGGCTCAGCGTCGAGCCCTCACTCACACCAAAAGCATATGCCGAGATCCGACAGGGAGCAGGGAGAGGGTAGGAATGAAAAGTATGGAAGAGGAGGGGATGGCTCTCTCTCTCTTTCTCTCTCTCTCTCTCTCTCTCTCTCTCTCTCTCTCTCTCTCTCTCTTTTTTAAAAGTGAAGAAGTGAAAGGAAAGGGGCCCTTGTATGGTATGGGCCGGGGTTGTTTTGTGTGCGTCAGGGGGCTGCACTGTGAGTTCTCGCCTGGAGGAGTGCTGTTGCCATGGCCACTATTGTAGCGCCACGGCAGCGGCTGATGGAGGTGATGACAGATGTGCCTCTATCTCTGGAGGTTCCAGAGGCCCCCGTTCGCTCGCTCGCGCTCGTGCTCCCGCGCGTTTGTGTTGTGTACAGCAACGTTTCTTTCTATCTTCCTCTCCTCTTTCTCTCCCTCTCTCTCTCTCTTTCTTTTCTCCTCTGATCATTTGTTTCTGTTTCTGTCCTGTCTCCCTTTTGGCTTCCTCTCTTCCCCTCTTTATCTCCTCTCTCTCTTTCTCTCTCTCTCTCTCTCTGTTTTTCTCTCTTAGTGTTTTCCTTGTGTGATGCACCTCTCTCCCGCCCTGCTGATTTATTTATTCTTCTCTCTCTCTCTCTCTCCCTGTCTCTTTCTCTTTCCTTGGTTTCTCTTGCCTCCCTTTCTCCCGCTCTCCTGTTCTCCTCTGTGTGACTGATATCCCGCTCTGAACATTATAATCTCCAGTTTACCCAGGTAGTGCACAGAATCTAAATGTGGCCAAGTCAAGCATAGCAGGGGAGCGTGACTGCCACCTAGTGACTTGTAAATGCGCATGCACACATATAGACATATACGCACACACTCACACACACACACACACACACACACACACACGCACACACGCACACATACACATGCACACATGCACATGGACACACATACATACATTTGTATTCTTGAAATGCATTATTGAATCCATTCACACACAATTGTGAATTATTAATGTGATTAACCCGTTCTGTTTCTCTCCACATAAGCAGCTCACACCCTAAATGCCTTCCTGATTCAGTGACTGTTGGTGTTCATGTGTTCAGGCGCAAAGCTTTTCCTAATCTTTTGCTGTTTTTCTGTTTTATTCTTTCTCTCTCTCTCTCTTTCTCTCCCTTTCTCTCTCGCTCACTCTCTCTCACTCTCCCTTTCCTTCTCTCTCTCTCTCACTCACTCTTTCTCTCACTCACACTCTCTCTCCCTCTCTTTCTCTCCCTCTCTCTCTCTCACTCTCTCTCGCTTTCTTTCTCTCTCTCTCTCTCTCTTTCTCTCTCTCTATCTCTCTCTCTCTCTCTCTCTCTCTCTCTCTCTATCACAGTCATCGTCTGGAGGTGCGGGCCCAGGTGGCTCAGGCGTTCCTGGGCAAGTTCCAGTTGTCCAGCGAGGAGATGGCCACACTCCGCACAGCCAGAGACGGACCGGTCACCGAGGTACCTGATAACGCTGACCCCCTCCCTCTCCCGCACACACACCTGTCCATCTCCACCACTCTCATCACTAGATCTGTTCCAACACGTCAGTTTCTCAGACAGCAACCACCTTAGAGAAGCTGATAGCATAGCATTGTTACCCACCATAACTCGTCACCTTCGCTGCCACAACAACCCACAAACCCAGACAAACAAAAGTATCAGATAGACCCCCCCTTCATCCCCCCCTACATCCTCAAACATCTTATTTCCGCCAGACATGATTCATCACCATGACCACATTCATTGCAAACCATATCCTCATCCAGCATCGTGATAGACACTTTTAAATATCAACCCCCCCCCCTCCCCAAATAAAAAAAAGATAGAAAAAGAGAACAAAACATCCTCCGGCAGCATCCCTGTTCGTGGCTGTGTAACACGACTCTTCTGTTAGCCAAATGGCGGTCGCCCGCCTACGTTGGCAGTGCAAGATGAACAGTCAGATCCATTAGGGTGGTGCTAGCACATTTGCAGTGGGCCTTAATGGAGTGTGGGGTTACACGGAGGTGTCTGTGCAAACCCTCACGCTCTCCCTCAATCACTGAGTGAGATTTAATGAGGAAATTGGCTGCAATGAGAGTGCTGTTGTATTTTGGTAAGTCGTTTTTTTATAAGTATATATATTATATTTTTTCCCCTTGCAGGACTTTTTCAAGGCGTTGAATCGGGTGAAGCAAATCCATGAAGATGTCAAGGTTCTACTGAGGACCAACCAGCAGACAGCAGGGTGAGAAGCAGACACACACACGCACAAATAGACACCTACACACAAACATACAAACACACACACACACACACACACACACACACAAATAAACATCTACACACACACACACACACACACACACACACAAATAAACACCTACACACAAACATACAAACACACACACACATACACACACACAGGTGCTCAAGCACACATACACACACACGCTCACCCTCTCACCCCAAACATGCTACACACCCACAAACGAGCACACGTTCACCCCGAATCCATTATGCACTCCTACAGCTGTGCGTCACTCTCACTGTCAGGTTGCTATTAGTGAAGTGAAATTACTTTTTCCCCCGTGAAACGCCCCCCACTCCCACCATCCCTAAAAACTAAAAGGTTAGGAATAAATTTCTCCGCCAGTGTCATTTTGAATCATCTCACTTTTTTTCCTTTTTTTTCGCGTGCCGTTCAACCTCGATAAGCGTGACAGCTCGCAGTATGTGATGAAACTACACATTAGGCGCAATTAGGTGAGGAGCGGGCTTTTTCCCCGAGTTACCTCTTCAAAGGATGTCAATCCGCCGCAGAAACACCTGCTTGGAGTGAAAGACGTGTACAAAAGGATAACTCGGGTTTAGTCTGGTTTGATCGAAGCAGCAAAGCAAACGGGATGGTTGCCTGTACATGACTGCGGAAATGTTGCACAGAAACGTTTTGTGCCACATGAACCGTGATGTTAGTGTAATCCAAATAAGTTCATTTAGCCGAATGTAGCTAAAGAGTTTTTTTTGTATTTTAAAATAATATCTTCAGTAGTAATAGTAGCTCATCAACTCGTAACAGGGTGAACGGCACGTATGCATTCGCTTCGCGGCCCTCTATCGGCTATAACCACACTACAGTATGTAAGTTTATGTCGGGTAGCGGATCTGTAGTTTGATGGAATGAGACATAAGAAACTACAAATTTGACTTGCTTCGATGTCGCAATACTTCATACTTTCATAAAATCATGCAACATACTCTACCTTGTCTCTGTGGACATCATTATTTGCTGGATAAACAAATAGTGTGCGCGCACGACAGAGGAAAAACAATTTAGTGTAGTGTTACTTTACACCTAAAGGAGCATTCCGGCCATTTTTCACATAAATCTGTTTCTCTGTTTACCGACACTACTCTGAGTTGTCTTTTAATGTCCTTATTTACAGGCTAGACATTATTAGCTTCTTACCTTTACATGTTTCTACTGCTGACTTTCTGAATCTATCCTCAGAAATGTGATATTGTGTCAATTTTCTACTTATAAGAACATTGTGTACAATGTGATTTTACAGTAGTGAATTACTACTTAGTGCTATAAGATCGATTGGGCATGATGTCATCACAATGCTAAGAATTCTTTCTTCAATACCAAACAGTATTAAAAGGATGATGCATTAAAACAGAGAAACATTCTGTTAACCAGAGCAACCCATTTGTGCTTTTTCACGACGAAGACTAGTGAACTGTTGTCACAGTCATGTTTAATAAAGGTGGTTTGATAAAGTTTTTTTATTCCAATTAGAATTGCACATATAACACACCTTGATTGGAAAAAAAAAAAAAAAAGCCAAACCGCAGAATTTTGATTGCAATGAAAGAGCCGTGTAACTGTATACGGTCAATCTGAGAAATTCTAAAGCTCTTAAGAGCACCTGATCGGAGTAGAACATACCCCATGTAAACAGACGGCAGAAGTTTTTCAATTGGAATGACAAAATAAAAACTGTACAAGTAAACTCACCCTGTGATGTGTATATTAGGGTTGCAGCACTGTTGTGGTTTGTGTCTTGTGGGAAAGTGTGTGTGTGTGTGTGTGTGTGTGTGTGTGTGTGTGTGTGTGTGTGTGTGTGTGTGTGTCTCTGCTGTGTGTGTTAAGTGTTGCTGTGCTGTGTGTACAGGCTGGAGATCATGGAGCAGATGGCTGTGTTGCAGGAGGCATCCTACGAGCAGCTCTACCGCTGGGCCCAGAGTGAGTACCGATAGACACACACACACACACACACACACACACTCCTCATACACACACACACACACACACACACATACTACCAAACACACTTCTCTCACACACACATGCACACACTACCACACACACACACACTACCAAACATACTTCTCTCGCACACACTACCACACACACTTCTCTCTCTCTCTCACTCTCTCACACACACACACACACACACACACCTCACACACTGACTCACAAAGCTGCTCACTCCCACACATGTTTGCAGTAATGTCCACTCATCTACTGGCTCTCCCACACACACACACACACACACACACACACACACACACACACACACACACACCCCTGCCCGTCCTACACATGCTGTCTCACACTAATGACATTTGGAAGCAGCTCCCCTCTCTCATATACAGAGACACAGAGCCGACACATGGCTAACATCGCACTGGGTTTTTGTGAATGTAACAGGAAGTGATAGAGCTCAGGGGGATACTCGTGCAACTCATTTCCCAGATGATGTTAGCGTTTAAACTCTACATGCAAAGAATAAAATAAGATGAATATTATCCTATAAAGGTTTTATAGTGTATACATTATAGCACAATTAATTTTGTAGTGGTATTTTGTTAGCTGCATATAAAAATGGAATTGCATAAAATGTCCTCAGTGTAATTGCAGTGAGATGGTGTCACCCTCAGATATAGAAATGTGTGGGTCAGCACGTTAGTGAGTGGGGGGAGGGGGGAGGGGGGCTGGTGAAGGAGTAGTGAACGTTGATATGCACTGAATACTGATGGGCCTCAATGCAGATTGCACATTAGAAAAGCATTTGCTCTCATTTTCCCTCTCCACTCCTCTCTCTCTTCCTCTCTCTCTCTCTCCCTCTTTCTGTTTCTCTCCACTCTCTCTCTCTTCCTCTCTCTCTCTCTTTGTCTTACTCTCTCTCTCTTTCTCTCCACTATCTCTCTCTTCCTCTCTTTCTCTCTCCTCTCTCTCTCTTTCTCCACTCTGTCTCTGTCACTCTCTCTCTCATCACTTCCCTTCCAATCCCCTCCCTGTCCTCCAAATTCCTACTTTCACTCTCTTTCACTGCCTCCCTCCCTCCCTCCCTCCCTCCATCTTTCCACTCCTCCATCCATCCCTCTCTCTGTAGACGAGTGCAGAGGCTTGACCCAGGAGTCGTGTGACATCACCCCTGTGCTGAGTCAGGCCATGGAGGCGCTACAGGACCGGCCCGTCCTTTACAAGTAAGTAACCGCACGCACACACACACACACACACACACACACACACACACACACACACACACACACACACACACACACACACAGACAGACAAGCACACACGTGCATGCACACACGCACACACACAGACAGATTCACGCAAGCACACGCACACACACACACAGACACGCATGCACGCACGTACACACAGACACACACGTGCAGACTCACACACGCACGCATGCATGGACACACACAGACACACACGTGCACACTCACACGCACGTACGTACGTACACACACACAAGCGCACACACTCACACACACAGGTATGCACACACACACACACACACACACACACACACACACACACACACACACACACACACTCTCATTGACTCTGACACAGGCTTATCCATTTCAAATGAGTAACCATACATGCAGTCACCCACTGATGTGTCCCCCACCCACACATAGTCAAATATAGTCACCACATTGTGCCTCTGTTTTTTTTATGAGTGAGTAACCACCCACACACACACACACACACACACACACACACCATTTACTTCTTTGAGCATGATTTGAATGGATTTAGAAGCACTGCATCAATCATACTTTAGACGTTTTTGAACACTGTTGATGCTGTTGCTGTCATTTGTGTTGATTTGGTACAAACAAAAACACCACCCTCCAAATGTAGATCAAGAACTTTAGTCAATGACATGAGAATGTCACAGCACTTTTTAACAATGTGTAGTTCTAGACCAGAGATGACCGTGATCATTGGCTTGTCACCATTACCTTTGGGTTGTTCCCTTATTTTGGAAGACTAATTCAAAGTGGCACAGGTACGCAGTAAGAGCACTTTCATACCACTCTGACATGGGCCTGCCTTCAATAGGCCAGTCACCTGTAAGGACACATGCTCTTACCTTGGCAAGTGACATAACACACACACACACACACACATACACACACACACACACACACACACACACACACACAGTCTCCATATGAATACCCCATAACTGAATAACTGCCGTTAGCACTGCAATGAATCCCACATTCCAGGAGCAATCATTAACATCAGTTGACACAGAATATATGGACACATTTAGGGCAGCTCCTGGATCTCACCACAAGGGGGCACCCCCACCATGTCATCTGTTGCCATACAAACACACAGCCGTAGGCTGATTTATCAGCTATCTCCAGTCGGGCTGAGGAGAGCCAGTTCACTATTTGTTTGTTCGAGTGAAGGGGCTGTCTGCTTGTGTGGCTGCGTGTGGAGATATAGCATGTAGTTTTGGCTGAATGAAGATGTAAGCGTATTGTGCGGGCAGCAGATAGTCTAAGCTGTTATCAGAAGGTGCCACACAGACCATTCCTGTCTGCCGTTGCGTTCTGGGAAACGGCAGAATATTTGGGTTCCTTCACCCTCTCTTCCTCTCGCTTTTCTTTTCAGTCTTCCTTCCTTCCTTCGAAAAAAAAAAAAAATAGCCTGCTTGGAGGTCTCTGTGTTGGGAATTCACTGTTCGTGTGTGCGTGCGTGCGTGTGTGTGTGTTATGTTTACACCTCATCCACTGGTGCAGAGATCCTCTCTCGCTCTCTTTTTCTCTCTTTCTCTTTCTCTCTGTCTCTCTCTTTCTCTCTCTCTCTCCCTCTCTCTCGCCATGCTTCTTCCTCTTTCCCCCGTTATTCATCCTTTGCTTCCCTTATCTACTAGCAGTGGGCAGCCCAAGGTCATTCGGGAGCTCAAGGTGAAGAGGGGGACGGGGGGGGCAAGAGGTGGGGGG
>NC_085006.1:18433816-18463816 GCF_963854185.1 Sardina pilchardus | reverse complement strand
CCATCAGTCGTAAGCCACACAACAACGCGGTTTATGGCTTAATAGATTATATTAGATTGATCATTGATGAATACAAACTGAGATGAGAGGATTCATAAAATCATGAAATATCTGCATGTTTTTTTTTCTCCCTCGGGTACATTCAAATACATTTTCTGTTTTTTATCTGCTCAATACAAAGCCATTTTTTTCCCTGTACGTAATAGCTCATGGGAATTCAGATTTGTAGTCAGTGACAGTCAGGGTATTTGACGATTGACTTGGAAATATTTGAGATTTGACGTTGGAGTAGGAGCCCTGTCTTGAGCACTGCCTGTGCTGTGTGTGGTGTGCCCTCCCGTAGTGTGATCGTGGGCACCAGTGTGGCTGCCCTCCTCATGACCATGGAGGAGATGCACGTCCTCAGCAAGAAGATGTTCTTCAACAGCCTCAGCCTCCACGCCAGCAGACTCATGGACAAGGTGAGAGACCAAGCAAACTCTGGCATAGTTACTTCCATTCACTGTAGTGGAAGCTAATTGTTGCAGCAGACGCTACGCGAACGGAGCGCTTCAGTTAGGTGCCTGGTGTAGCATCCTTGTAGATTTAGATTTAGATTTAGATTTAGATTTAGTTAGGTCAGCCGTTGAGGCTGGTGCTGAGTATTTGAAGTGTTCAGATGCAAAGCCCTCTAAATCCGTGTGACCACTTTCTCTTTTTTAATAAGCTTTTTTTTTTTTTTTTTATCAGGCTCCTCTCAATTTTTTTTCTACAAATCGATATTTCAGACCAATAAGAGAGTGGTATTGAGTGGGGTTTGATGCAAACATTATTTGATGAACATTTGCTGGATGTGGAGAGCTTTCACTCACCATTGTTCTATCATTTTTGACAGACGTGGCGTTGATAGGATTTTGCATCTGAACTCTTAATTTCTGAACTTGACGCCAGATCTGTGGCATCAGTTTATCAACACTGGGGATAGATGTAGTGATTGGTTGGCAAGGTTCAAGGTTTGAAGCTGTGGCACAGGCCAAGGTTTTTCATAACCTCAGAATGCTAAGCTAAACATATTCTTGCGTTACACTAGTTATCAATGTGTTGATTGGTGAATCCGATCTTTGGTTTGTTGCTATTAAATTGCGGCCAATAACACAGGATTAGCTGGTATCAGATATGAAGCATTTCAAACAAAAGGAAAACACAAGTGTCAGGGTTTCTCACACTGACAATGGGAACTGCTTGTTCCTCTGGTGTTTTGAAGCACATTCCTGGGCTAAAACTGTCTGCTAGATAAGTAGCTGTTACATTTGCCAGCGTGGAACCGGAGATATCTTTGGTTATCTTGTGAGCCGAAAAACAAAAGATTTTGTGGGTGTGAAGGGAACCAAAAAAAAAAAAAAAAGAGCGAGAGAGAAAAGAAATATGAAAATATGAGGGAAATGTCCCTTCGGAGGCCTCTCTCACAATGAGCTCTTTTAGTTCTGCCAGGGTCCCTCGCTGGAGGACATATTCAGTCAGACCACGAAGCACACAACCCTCTGTCACGACCCGCGCAACACTTTTAACATTTAACACTTCTTAAGGGATGGGGGAGGGGGGAGAGGGGAGGGGGGGGGAACTTGTATTTGAGTCGTTACTGCACAGTGTTACTTATTAAAATATTTCGTGTGGTTTTGTGCCCAAGCGGGGTGAACCCAGTGACCTTGGTGGAGCTGATGTCAGTCAGCAGATGCCTTGTAGTCGAACCGAGTCACATCATCGTGAATAATGAGGCTTCCTCATTTTTTGGTAGCATGTGGGCACCACATGGTGGGGGGGGTGTGTGTGTGGGGAGGGGGGGGGGGGGGGGGGGGGGGGGTCAAACCCTGCGTCCCTTAGTAGCTGCCCCACTAACATGACCAATTAGCTAAGCTTATAGGAGACCAACTGTTGCAGCTTTTCTCCCGACACATTCAGTCAGGACGCCGTGGCCTTTAGTTCCCGGGAACAGATTCTGTTAAGGACTCTGTTTCGCGAATGTTTCGGAGAGACTGTTCGGAGAGACCGCTCGCTCGCTCGCTCGCATCCCACCCACCGGCCCGCCCAGCCCCCCTACGGCGCAGTTAGTGAAGCCGCGAGCAACAACAGTGTTATTAGCCCCCGAGATGAAGTGCCTTGTAAACACGCTGGGAACTCGAAGCGCTCGCCTCGCGTGGTTGCGAAGCAGGCGCCCGGCCTTCCAAAACATCGTCCGCGCTTCTTGGGAACCTGCAAATTGAATCCAAAATATCCCTGGACACGGATGTCCTGTCTCGTTGAGGGGTCCGGTCGATATTAGCGGAGGGGAGGAGCACCTCCTCTCTCTCTCTCTCTCTCGCTCTCTCCCTCCCTCCCTCCCTCTCTCTCTCTCTCTCTCTCTCTCTCCCCCTCTCTCTCTTTCTCTCTCTCCCTCCTCATCGCCAATGCTCCACTCGAGATGAAATTATCCCCTTAGCGGCGGGCTAATCAAATCGCCCAGGGCTCAGAGACGTTACTTAGCACCGGCGAGCGGTGCAGTCGATGCCAGAAATGCGAGCTTCCTCTAATCACCCTCATTAGATGGCCCCACCGCGCACATATTTTACACGTGCCACCCTGACTGGACCACACATCAGCTCACCTCCCTGGTCAAGGTGTGTGTGTGTGTGTGTGTGTGTGTGTGTGTGTGTGTGTGTGTGTGTGTGTGTGTGTGTGTGTGTGTGTGTGTGTGTGTGTGTGTGTGTGTGTGTGTGTGTGTGTGTGTGTGTGTGTGTGTGTGTGTTTGAGGGTGGAGTGCCTGCCGTTTTCTCTCCTCCCAGCAGGTGTGCTCTGTCAACTAGAACAGGGTAGTAGCATAGTAGTAGTATAGTAAACAGAGCTCTCTCTCTCTCTCTCTCCCTCCCTCTCTTTCTCTCTCTCTCGCTTTCTCTTCTCTCTTCCCTCTATCTGTGAGCTGACTGAAGCCCACTGAGCTCCATCTGCTCTCCTGTATCGACAGCCTGCCTAAACCCGCAGATCACCCAATCAATCTCCCAGCAAGAGGCGCGGAGAGACAGGCAGCGTGTGTGTTTTTCTCTCACCTGGCCCTAACGAGGAGTGAGCCGGAGTGAGACGTGTGCCGTATCGATCCACAATTGACCTCTCTCTCCCTCTCTCTCTCTCTCTCTCTCTCTCTCTCTCTCTCTCTCTTCCTCTCTCTCTCTCTCTCTCTCTCTCTCTCTCTCTGTCTTTGTATCTCTCTCTCTCTCTTTGTATCCCTCTCTCTGTCTCTCCTCTCTGTATCCCTCTCTCTCTCTCTGTATCCCTCTCTCTCTCTCTCTCTCTCTCTCTCTCTCTCTCCCTCTCTCCATGCGCTCGTAGGTGGAGCTGCCTCCCCCAGACCTTGGCCCCACCGCCTCGCTGACCCAGACGCTGGCGCTGCTGCGGGAGGTGCTGGCCACCCACGACTCCTCCGTGGTCCCGCTGGACGCCCGCCAGGCCGACTTCGCCCAGGTGAAATGAAAATGTCACTTAGTTTGGCCTTTGGTCTCTCGCCATGTCACTGTCTCATTGTTTTATTCCTCCTTCGGCATTGATTGGCTATCCATGTGTCTGTCTGTTGAAATCTGTTACCGGTACTATTCAATTTTCAACTGTACAGTATTCAATATTCAGTATACTACAATATTCATATTCGGTTCTCTGTCAATATGTCTGTCTGTCTTTGTACCCCCCCATATCAAAAAACCACAGAAAGACATTAGAGACATCAAAGTCACTTGTATGCATACTGTACTATGCTATGAGGAGTAGAGTGACATTCCTTGGGCGGCTGTGCCAAGTCTCTTGTACAGTAACCGGACTCTTGTCTGCGTCTGATAACTAGGCTGGCCTGTGGTTTTCAGGTGCTGTCCTGCATCCTGGACCCCCTGCTGCAGCTGTGCACGGTGTCCGCCAGCAACCTGGGCACGGCCGACATGGCCACCTACATGGTCAACTGCCTGTACATGATGAAGACCACGCTGGCCGTGTTCGAGTTCACCGACAAACGCCTGGAGATGCTGGAGTTTCAGGCAAGTCGGGGTTGTTTTCGCGTGAATCTTTCTCCCTCTCTCTGTCTTTGTATCCCTCTCTTTTTGTCTCCTTTCTCTCTCCCTCTCTCTCTCCCCCTCTCTCTCTCTCTGTGTCCTTCTCTCTCTCTCACCGACAAACGCCTGGAGATGCTGGAGCTTCAGGCAAGTCGGGGTTGTTTCGCGTGAATCTTTGCTCTCTGTTGACGAGATCACGTGCCACTGCAGTCTGATCAAAACTACCAGTCACAAGGTCTTTGACTGGCTGACATGTGGTGTGAGATTTTTACAGAGGCTTGATTTTATTACAAATATATTTTGTTAATGTAGGAAATACAAAATAAATGTAGACAGATTTGTTCAATAAACAATATGTTAATAGAATATGAATACGTTCCTAATTATGATGATGATAGTGATGATAAAGATATGAAGCATTTAGAGAATAACTTTAACAGAAAATGACTGATTAATATTGTCAAACATTAATGGTGAAATTAAGGCTTTAACTAGTTAGTTGATGAAGGGATCCATTAGTAATGCATTGCTTAGTGATCCGTGAGTTTGTGAATGGGAAATTGTCAATGACAAGGCAGAAATGTGAGATGTGTTTGCTTTTTTATTGATCTTTCAGGTCTGTAGTACACTCTGTGGTTCCGTAATGTTCTTTGCCCCCCCCCCCCCCCCCCTCCCCTTTGTAAAGAATAGCATGTGCTCAAACAGACGAGACATGCAAAGCGCTTCTGCTGTTGATCTGCCTCTTCAGCCGTAACCCCCAGATGACACGCGTTTCCTTCTGTTGTTCACCTCTCCTGGCCCGGCTCCTCTAGTACCCACAGCTAATGTTTTGGGCTTATGTCTTGTTCTGCAGAGACTAAATTCAATTAAATTCCCCTTTCTGCCACCAACCCAATCGTTAAAAAAACAATTTAACACTGGCCGCAGATATCCTCCGGCAAAAAGGCTGCATCATGCCAGTACTGTAGAGGCCTTACGTACGGTAGTGAGACATAAACCGTTCTCTCTCTCTCTCTCTCTCTCTCTCTCTCTCTCTCTCTCTCTCTCTCTCTCTCTCTCTCTCTCTCTCTCTCTCTCTCTCTCTCTCCTGCACCTCTCCTAGTTTTTACATGCACCACCGGCACTGTGGCCCTTGCCTTTTTATGAAAGAAATGTGTTACTGTGTGAGCAACGTGCCTAAGGGGATGTAAGGATATAAATATCACTAGCAAACATAAAACAAATGTGTTTCTGTAAATAGTGCTGTTTTATTCATTGCTGTCGGAGGAAGTCGGTTGGTCAGTAGACACTTCCAGGGCATTATGCAGACCTGTGTTCACACAGACTGAAGAAACAAGCCCTCGACTCAGTGTTCCTGAAAAGTACACAGAGAACGGCCTCAGTTCAGAACACAAATACCAGGAACAGGAAAATGTCTATGGCAGATTGAAATAGCACTTCAACACTTTTCCTGTTTTGACTGGCCCCTAGTGGGTTTTGTTGATCTTTTCTGTCTGATATTCCCACCTCAATTGGACATTGGTTTATTTATTTATTTATATTTCTTGTGGTTGTTGTTTTCTTTCTCAGATTGAGGCTCACCTGGACACTCTGATAAACGAGCAGGCGTCGTTCGTGCTGACCAGAGCCGGCTTGAGCTACATCTACAGCACCCTGCAGCAGCACAGCCCTGAGCAGGTGCGGCTCCAACACACACTCTCACGCACGCACGCACACACACATGCATGCACGCACGTATGCACGCACAAACGCACACGCAAACAAACCTCTCACCCATTCGCACGTTCATACACACACACACACACACACACACATAAACATCTCACCCATTCACACACAAACACACAGACACATTACATTTGGCTGACTTAAAAAATGACAACTAACAGACACACAGACAAACACACACACAAACAAATAACCCATTCACACATACATGCACACAAAACATCTCTCACACATGCATACAAATATCTCACTCATACACACACGCACGCACACACGCACGCACGCACGCACGCACACACACACACACACACACACACACACACACACACACACACACACACACACACACACACACACACACACACACACACACACACACACACACACACACACACACACACAGACAAACAGACAAATATCTCTCACACACATACACAGAAACATTAACACAAACATCTCTCTGATATGGGCGCACACACACACATTAATCAACCAACCTAATACATCTATGTACTGTATATCAACACAGCACAGCATGTTCATCTAATTTGAAGGTGAAAAAGCATATCTCACTGTGAAATGTGTCCATTCAAAATGACAAACAGAATAGATAAGAACGATATTAAACCAGCGTCAGTGATTCTGGAGGCCAGATTTAGCCACAGGAACCCTCATGCGGCAATCAAAACCCAGATAGCTATCACGGGAGCAGCATAAAGGAACAGCAGGGGGTTCCATTAGATAGATGTCAGCTCTACACAATGGAGATCTGACCCTTGTTACGGTTTCTAAGGACTTGGCAGACCTTTTCTGTACAGCAAGCTGACTTGTAGTGCGATAATCATCTCAACATCAGTGTAGTTAGCGATGGCCACTGCAGCAGAAAACCGACCAGCACCTTGAGCGGACTGGTCAGAGCCCTTCAAACCTCGCAGAAGCAGCGAAAAAAGGCGTACGTTCTGAAAACCTGTGCTGGCAGCCGCACTGTCTGGGCTAAATATATGGTTAATCCAAACAAGAAAGTGATATTTTTTTTGTCTTGCCAGCTCGCACTTTTTTCAAGAGGAGATGTTTGTGGAGGCCATCCTCAGCAGATGGTTCGCATTAATTCGGCCAAAAACCTGGGCTCTGACTCACCGGCTGCTCCCTTCTAACGGCAGGAAAGGACTCCATTGTGTGGTGGCAGTGGCACTGTCTCCCATCAATTACGTGCAATATATAGAATGTTTTAAGGTTTTTTTTTTTTTTTTTTTTTTGCGCTAATGTACCCTCCTTGAGCCCATTACAAAGCGAAGACCTATAGAAAGGGAAAAGAAGAGCACTTAGGTCTCTATTTCTTTTCAAGTGTAATGGGAACATGAAAGAAAGTGATCACATGTCCAGGGCTTTTGAGTTAGAGAAGAGAACTCTGTCTTTTTCTTTTTTTTTGGTGGTATTTTTGTATTTTTTTAGATGAGGTGTTTTTATGACCATTACTGTCTGTGCTATAGGCCGAGTTGCTCATCCTCACACTAATAGCTCACTTTGCCATTTTTCATTTCGCAAGAATAGCCTCCATTGTTTATGAGAGCTGTGGTCGCCATGGCAACTCCCATGGTTAGACTCTCATTAATAAATTGGCCTGGTGAAGACTGGAGGGCTTTTCAAGTCCGTCATTACTCCTTTCGGTTAGTCATCATAAGGCCCGAGAGAATGACGGAAGAAAAATTGGTTGAAAGAAAATGTGTTTAATTGTTTGAAAAGTTTTTAGTGATCTATATTTTCGAAGAAGTCCTCTTTGCAAAGACCAAAGATAGGGAAAGGAGGTCGGTTTAAGTCAGTTATTGTGTGGGAGATGAAGCTGTTTTGTAGAGTGGAGCACGTGGGGAATGGAGTGTGTGCTGGCTCGTGTTTATATCGCGTGTGTGACTCTCCAGACTACTCTGGTGTGGTGAGAGAAGCTTGTGGGCCTGGCACAGCCGGGCACTCTGGGCTTTGGCATGGCACGCTTTTTTCATGCCACACCACCTCCTTCTTCTCGCTCCTCTCTTCTCCTCTCTTCTCTTCTCCTCTCTTCTCCTCTTCTCCTCTCTTCTCCTCTTCTCCTCTCTTCTCTTCTCCTCTCTTCTCCTCTTCTCCTCTCTTCTTTTCTCTTCTCTTCTCCTCTCCTCTCCTCTCCTCTCTTCTCCTCTCTTCTCCTCTCCTCCTCTCCTCTCCTCTCTTCTCCTCGCTTCTCCTCTCCTCTCTACCATACCTGCAGCACCACTCCGTATGGCTTTCTCTCCTTTTTTTCCTCTTGTAATTATTCCGCCCCCCCCCCCCGCCCCCCCACAGACTCTCTCTGCTCTCTCTCGGCCTCCACAGCGTTACGCGTATGTGGGCATGAGTAAGACCCCACGGCCACCCGCCGCTGCTCCGGAGGGTTGAACTCTCTAAACAGACGCAGAGTTTCGCCCGCCAGTGCCCTGACACGCGCACCACGATGGCGTCCGAGGCCGCACGCAAATATGTGCCACGGCTGTCTGTCTGTTGTTTGTTACAATTGTGCTTGAGGGCGGCTGGCTGGATTATCAAAGAGGAACGGTCCCTCGTGAGTCAAAGAAGCTTCGCTTTATTTTCGTACTGTTTATGGTAGGACTTTCACAACACAACGCGACCTCCTATAATTGTCGTGTCTTTGTGGCCACAGTGTGGCGACCATCTCGCCATAATCTTAAGTGCATCAAACCGCAGTTTGTGTTTATGTTGCGTTTGAGTTTATAAAAGACCTGTTAGGAACTCGACCCGTTGGTATTTCACAGATACTGGATTCAAGATGGTGTCCAGATTGCTGCTCGATTGCTCATCGCGCTCCCTCTGTACCCGTCTGCCTGTGTGGCATCTCGTAGCGGTGTGACTTGGGGCCTCTCTCAACATCCCTCCACAATCCTCGATGCTCGGTCCTCCAGACTCGTTCCCACTGATCTATAACTAGCACTGGATAGACTATCCCATGGTTGCCGCCCCATCATTCTTGATCTAGATCAGTGGGAACGAGGACCGAGGAAGGAAGGGAGGATCTATAAAGCACGAATGAGAGGCACCCTTGGTCACGCACGCCGTGAGGATGAAAGGTCACGGGAGGCCGATGCTGCTGCCTCTAGTCATGACACCTCAGGAAGCCGCTCGCTCGATCGCTCTCATTTCCTCCTCATCTTCTTCCTCTTTCTTTTCAAGCCTTGCCGCTCTCATGCCCTTTTTTTTCTTCTTTTTTCCTTTGCCATGCTGGCGTGCCATCCCTTGTGCCATCTCTGCGCCACCTCTGTAATTTGGTGGAGGTTGGCGAGGAGCACGCCCCTGAAGAGCGGGACGTCTTTAGACGCCAGAAAGCCACAAGCGCTCGCCAGGGTGGCACAGGGTGGCAGGGGTGACGCAGATGGACGGGAGACCGTCCTGGGAAAAGAACGGCTCCTCTCGGGAGACGAGCAGGAGTGGATCTCAAGGAGACTTGCCCTCTGGCATTATGAGTGACCCCACTTAATAACTCAACACCATTAATTTTAGATTAGCATGAAGAGGGATCACAAGTGTCACTGTTGGGACTGAACTGTTTTATATTTTTGCACTGAATGTAGACCTCTGTGTGAGTCCTGTTCTTCTCCTCTTGCTCCCCTGTTCTTTTTCACCCCATCTGATTATCTCTCTCTTTCTCTCCTTCTTTATTTCCCTCTCTCTCTCTCCCTAACTTTGTCTCTGCTTCGTTCTCACTCTCCCTCTTTCTGTCTCTTTGTTTCTTTCTTTATCTCTCTCTTCCTTTCTGTCTCTCTGCTTTTCTCTCTTGCCTCTCTCTCTCTCTCTCTCTGCTTCTCTCTCTCTGCTTCTCTCTTTCTGTTTCTCCCTCTCTTTCTGTTTCTCTCTCGCTCATTCATGTTTTGATCTCTTGCTCTTGTTTCAGGGTCCTCTGGCAGACCTCCCCAGTATGGACAGTGCCTCGGTCAAAGGCGCCATGGTGAGTTCCCGTTCTCTCGCCCAGGAAGCAGGTGTGCCTGCATGTGCAGCAGCAACACAAACATGTTCAACCACACACACACACACACACACACACACACACACACACACACTCGCTTCAAAACATCTGCCAACGGTGGAAGTCGAGTCCAGCTGTTAGAAATGTAAAGCTTGAGTAGGTTTGGCTATGCAAGTGTACTTGGTATTGGTCGCATTCACTGAACAACTTACAGTAAATGCGACCATTACTTGTGTCAACTTAACTCTCCCGTTGCCTCTACTCTTGTGGTCAGCATACACGTTTAAAGTCTTTGACACTTACTTCACTGTAAATAAAAAACAACAACAATTTAACAGGACTAGAATGAATCAAATGGAACTTTAAGCAACACTAAAGCACTTTTCCTCTGTCGAAAGCACGCTATTTGTTTAACCAGCAAATAGCGATGTGCACAGACAAGGTAGAGTATGTTGCATGAATTTGTGAAAGTATGATGTATTGCGACATCCAAGCAAGTCAAATTTGTAGTTTCTTATGTCTCATTTCATCGAACTACAGGTACGCTACCCGATCTGGTTACATAGTGCGGTTATAGCCGATAGAGGGCCGCAAAGTGAACACAGAAGTGCCGCTCACCCTGTTGATTTGAAATGATTTTGGAAACATGATTTTAAGGTACGAAAAACGTCTTTAGTGTTGCTTTAACCGTTTTGGCACCAACATTTGTCCCATTGCAGGTGCAGTTTGACCGCTACCTATCTTCTCCAGACACCTTGGTGATGCCGCAGCTCAACTTCCTCCTCAGTGCGGCCATCAAGTGAGTAGCCCACACAACGGGATGGATGGACACACGCGCGTCCGTCCACCCCCAACGCCAACGCCAGACCCCCGTCCACTCTCTTGCTCGTGTACATTCATGACCCACATAAAGAAAGGCTCACTGTAACCTCTGAGTAGTCGCTTGTAAAAAAGGACCCCCATTATAAAAAGGTCCCCTTTTAGTACAAAAAGACCCCATATAGTCCTTTACACACACACACACACACACAAAAACACACACACACACACACACACACACACACACACACACACACAAAAACACACACACTTGTCCACTTCCAATTCTCATTCCTGCCATGGCTGTCTCCATTAGGGCTCTTAGGAGCTTTCTGTTCTCTCCCTCATGGCTGTGTCATACGGGCCTAAATGTGCGTGCCCACGTTCCACGTTTTGGGAGTGCCAGTCAGACGCTGCACTTTAATACCACTCACTGTTGACGCAGTCGGAGGTTGGGATAGCAACACGAACATTCAGATCTCTCTCTCTTTTCTTTCTGCTATATTCCCCCCCCCTTTCTTCCTTCCTCCCCTCTTCTTTCTCTCTCACCACCTGAATGGAGGGCTTTTAGGCAGTAGTGATGGAGGGAGAGAGGAGAGGAGGAGGAGGAGAAGGAAGTGAGAGAGAGGGGATAGTGGGAGGGGGGGTGGGGGTAGTGAGTGAGTCACATTTACGGGAAGCAGAGCAGTCATGAGAAGCTGTACTGGCTGTACCTCAGGTTAATGTTCCCGCCATTAATGGAGACGAGGATGCCGCTCATGGGCAGGACGCCATTCATTAGCCCCTGCTCCATTTCTCCACCTACCACCCACCCCTCTCTCTCTCTCTCTCTCTCTCTCTCTCTCACACTCTTCATCATGCTCTCCATGGCTCTATATCTGTCTCTCCCTCTCTCTCTCTCTCTCTCACACTCTTCATCATGCTCTCCATGGCTCTATATCTGTCTCTCCATCTCTCTCTTCTCTTTCTCCATCTCCATCATCTCCCTCTACAGTGCCCGCTCCCTCCCCCTCCCTCCCCCTCTCTCTCTGTCTTTCTGGACTGATCCTCTCTGCCCATGCCCCCCTCCCCTCTCTCTCTCTCTCTCTCTCTCTCCCTCTGTCTCCCTCCCTCTCTCCCTCCCTCTCTCCCTCTCTCTCTCTCTCTCTGTCTCCCTCCCTCTCTCTCTCTCTCTCCCTCTCTCCCACACATAAACACAGCAACACGTGAGCCCTTCCCGCCTCGCCACTCAAGAGGAGTAAACACATGTGGGCCGCTTGATGGGAAAACGCTCCAGCGTCCACATTACATGTGCGCGCACACACACACACACACACACAAACACACACACACACACACACACACACACACACACACACACACACACACACACAAACACACATAAACATCCACTCTAATATATATGCACACAATCAAAGGCACACTGAACATACATATACATACGTATATGCCTGCATATCTCACTCGTACATCTATCTAGAAACACACACAGTCTTAATAAACACTAGCGCAAGCTTTCCGTATTTGTCTTTTTGCCTTTCCATGTATTACTCATTTACGGAGTAGTGATGTTTTTTTTTTCTGCAGTCTTGTTGACTGGTAGGTCTCTCTCAGAGGGGTAATATTTTCTCCTTCCTGTTTTACCAGTTCATAAACTCACCCACACATGCGTATATGTATGTATACAAACATACTCGCTCACATATACACACACCCCACATACATACATTAACAGAAACCCATGGCATTCAAATTACAAACTTACTGTACTGTAATACAAACTCCTATACTCACATACACCCACAGATACATTCAAACAAACAGACCACCCGCCCCTTCACACACACTCACACACACACACAAACATGCCACCCTCCCCTACACACACACACACACAAACACACACACAAGAACACACACGCACACACTCACATTAGTAAACTTAGCAAAGCTTTACAATATGGCTGGGAGCGTGTGCTTTTTCTACTGAGGGACATAAATGTTTACATGGCCTTAGGACTGCATGCGTACAGCGTGACTCCGCCTGGCCACACTGTTTACTATGAGGACACATGCGTGGTGGAGGCGCCCGGTGTTGTTGTGCTGGAGGAACTGCACCTGTAGATGGCGCTGTGGCCTGCAAGCTGTAGGCCTGCTCCTGTTTACAAGGCATGTGTTGGTCGCTTGAGCATCCCAGAACTCAACAACTCTTGGTTTCTATGGCTTCACGCTCTCTTTAAATTTATGTTCCATTTCAATTGTTCTGTGTACAGACCTTCAGATTATCTAAATGCATCGGACATATGCATGTCATTTTACAGACTGTTTTGTTTAGATGGGATGTTTTGAATGTTTGGTTTTTGATACTTACTCATCCGATGGGACTTGCAAATCAGGAAGAAAACATTAAAACATTGTGTAGAATGTTAGTAGTCAAATTGATTTCTTGTTGTGCCACCACCATATTTCACATCGAAGACGTGAACAGCCCAAAGTCAGCACATCTTTCAGCTAACCCGTGTGTGTGTGTGTGTGTGCGAGAGGGAGTCTCTTTTTCTGTGTTGGATGTGGCGCCAGTGCTGAAGTAACATTTCACACCATCCTCTTGTCCCTGTTATTCACAGTCTTATTTTTATCGTTATCATTTTGTTGCTGCCGTGCTGATGTGTGGTGAAGTATATGTGTGGTGAAGTATATGTGTGGTGAAGTATACTGTATGTGTGGTGAAGTATATGTGTGGGTTTTGTGCATCATCTTTCCTCACAACTGAACGGCCTCATGGGGACAAATAACGTTGTGGAGCTGTATTTTCATATCCCTATTTGCACTTCTCTCTCGTCTGCAGTTTTTGTCAGTTAATGTTTGGCGTCTCTTCTCCTCCTCCTCCTCCTCAATAACCCCCCCCCCCCTCTCTCTGTTTGTCCTTCATCAGGGAGCAGATCTTCCGGCAGTCGACTGAGCTGGTGTGCCGAGCGTACGGGGAGGTGCACTCGGCCATGACCCAGCCGGCCAACGGCTACAAGGAGCCCGAGAGCCTCCTGCTCCGCTCGCCCCAGCAGGTGCTGGCGCTGCTGTCCTGAGGGGTCCCCCGAGCAGGCCGCCAGGGGCCCCCCCAAAACCACGGACCCAGCGGCGCTGCCGTGGAGGCCCACATGGAAGAAGGCCTGTGTGCAGACCCAGGTGTTGGAGGACTCTTGAGACCACGCTGAGAGAGAGAGAGAGAGAGAGAGAGAGAGAGAGAGAGAGAGAGAGAGAGAGAGAGAGAGTCAGTGAGAGAGAGAGAGAGAGAGAGAAAAACAAAAAACTAAAACGCATGTGGTTGAGGACCACACTGTTTTACTGATTTAACAGACTGACTGCACTGGTGTCGGGAGAAGTATGTTTTTCTTTTATATTTTTTATTTAAGGGGATAAAGGACTATAACATTCTGTTTGTCTGTGAAGCCAAAGGAGTGACTACAAGAGGGTGGTAATATATGTGTGTGTTTGCAATGATGCATTTGTGTGTGTTGTTGTGTGTGTGTGTGTGTGTGTGTGCGTGTGTGGGTATGTGAGAAAGGAATAAAGTGTGAATTTTTTCAATTCTTTGTATGTTGCGTGTTCCTCTCTCCAGTTTCCACATCTCTGCATGGTGGCCGCTGTCTGCCAGGACTGGAGAGAACAGCTCGCACTTTAGGGGGGAAAAAAGAAAAAGAAAAGAAAATAAAGCGAAAAAAAAAAGATATTTGTTTTTATCTCCTCTCTCCACGTGAACAAGTAATTCCCACAAGTAGGCAAGGAGAAAAGAAGAGGAAGATATTGACCTTCAGATCGCTTTCCTCCTCCCTTCTTTCATCTCTTACACTCTCACACACACACACACACACACACACACACACACACACACACACACAAGCTAAAGTCTGACTCTGGTCCAACCTATAATGAGAAACAGCTCCATCTTTCTTCTTGTTAAATCTTTTTCTCTCTCTCTCATCCTCTTTCCCTCTTTTCTCTCTGTCATTCTCTCACTTCGAGTTTCTTCAACTGCTGCGTCTTCCTGCGACTCTCTTCCCCATCTCCCCTTTTGAAGAGCCGAGATGGTTAAGCCCAATTTTGCGGCCGCCCAAGACGAGGGCTAATCGCGGAGCGGCTGGATGCTTTTCTCGCAGACAATGGCGCTTTCATGTCATCGGCCCGATGGCCAGTCACGCCATCTTTTAATTGCGGGGAAAAATGCCTGCCAGGCCTCGTTCAGCGGCTATATTTAGGGCGCACAATGAGAGAGAGAGAGAGAGAGAGAAAAAAAAACTCGAGGACAGATGAAAAACAGTGCAAAGCCACTCGCGCAGCCATTAATAGCTATTTCTGTGAGTTAAAGAGAAAAAGGAGGATAATAAAAAAAAAAAACAGAAACACTCTCAAGACTGCGATTCTTCTAATCCGCGTTTAGCAGAGATACAGGCGGCCATTTAGGAGGGGCGTGGTTGGAGACGAGAACGCACAGCCTGCTAAATGTGTTGACGTGGCTGCAGGCAGACAGAGCCTTTTGAGCCCCCGGGGGAAATATTTTGAGCCTGTCACATGCCTCTAGTAAGGGGACTCTCCCGAGCCCCCCTCCCAAACTCCCCCCGCCCCCAAACCCCCCCCCCCCCCCCCCCCCCCTCGGTAGCTCCCCTCGCGTGGATCACATTGGGCTCTTTCAGGCGTGTGAAATCACCCGCGGCCATGCCCACAAGTGTGACAGTCCTACTCCAGACAGGCTCTCGCCCTCCCCCCTCTCCCCCCTCAACCCCCAACCCCCTCTGGCCCACATAGAGCACTCGTGAGCAAGGGCCAGCGCCGTTCTCCCTGCTCCAGAATGCGCACCAGTCCTACTGTTTGAAACCTTGCCACAATACGCAATGCCTATTCAGGGACTTGGAAGTAGGGATACGTACGGGATGCCGGTCGACTGTAAGTGTATTCCTGTCAGTAACTCAGGCCCCGGCCCACAGTGTGTTTTGTTCTCATTTGGTTTCTCATTTAATGTGTCATTAAAACGTAACGACTGATCCAAATGTAAAAAGTGGCCACCTTAAGCCAGCCAATGAGGTGGCTCAAGTCGGTTCTGTGAATTCCATCGACGAGAGCCAGCGTTTGCCTCTCCCCCCTGGAATCTTGGATGACATCATGGCTCTGGATCCTAGATGGCCTGCTGGAATAGGGCCCTGGCTCGATGGGCTCGCAGCCCAGGATCGCCCCACGTTTAACTGGATGGAGCTCAGATGTCGCTGCCCGGGACATTCAGTCCTGGCGGCTGCAGAGATGCCAGTTAGCTGAGCATCTGGCAGACAGAACTGGGTCTTCAGGTCTGTAAGAGGCTTTGACGTCCCCTGTAGTATTAGGGTTTTCCACGTTCCATTTCCGTTTTTAGTAGCATTTGCGGCTTTTTTGTTTTCGTTTTGTTTTAATAGCTTTAGTTTCAGGCAATTTAAGAAGAATCATTCTGTATTGATCAATACATAGTGTAACCACTAAGGATTTATCCCATAAAAGCATATTGGATGAACATCTGTCTGTGCTCTCACAGATCATTTCCTTTTTAATCACTGGACTGGCCAGACCATAATCCAGCCGCTTCATCTGAAATGAAATTGGTTAAGTGTACTGTATCATTGATCATTCTGCCTCAAAACAGTTCAATGAGAAATGTCCAAAGGTCACTTTCTAGGAATGTACGTACAGTGCATTTATACTTTTTCTCTGGGAGTCCTTTGGATTAGCACATCACTGTTCTGCAATTTAGCCATTTAACCTCAGGCCCAGTCACTAACAGGAACAAAGAAGCACTCAAATCAGGGCTTGCGGACTGACCAATTGTTGACTGAATCGCCTCACATCTGTTCAGCGGTTCAGCTGCTGGAGAAAAAGGCACTCTGCAGACCCTTTGACTCTAGTCTAGTCACACCACTAGTTGTGTGTGAAGTCCTGCTGATGCCACCCATGCACACTGCACAAGTACTGTAGCACTACTGCTGCTTAGCACTGATGCCATATCCAACTCAGGTTATTATTCCTCAAGGTGAACCATCACTGGGTCACCATCATACAACCCTCAGGCTGAAAAAACTCTTGCAAACACATTTGACCCTTATAGACCGGGTAGAGAGAGAAACATTAGTCAAAAGATAACCTTTGACCTTTGACGTGACCAGAAAGATGACAAGCTAAAGAACTCTGATTGTCTGGTATGTAATTCAGTTTTAAATGTTTGTCATGTCATAGGTGGCATGTTGGTTTTGTTATCTGATCAGGTGGTTTTTTTTTTTCTTTTCCAAAAATATAAGAGTTTATTATGTCACTTATATAAATAGTATAGTGTGGGGGGGAAAAAAACGCCAAGCCAGAGGAAAATTGTAGCTCACACTAACTTGTTTCTTATGTTTAGATAATAATTGGAATAGTCAACTCTGACCAAGGTCCGGAGTTGTTGTGTAAGTACAACCTATAATCTACCCTCAAGCTATACTCTGGTAGTTTTCTGGTAGTCTCTCTGGTGATGTGAAGGGGTCATGAGAAAGTATCTACCCCCCCCCCCCCCCCCCCCCCCCCCCCAGTACAGAGGTGAAGTTGTAGGACAAGTTGGTTGGGGGTAGAGGAGGGGAGGGGGAGGGGAATAGAAGCAAGACATCCACTCAATTATCTGTGACACGGCACAGGTCTCCCAAATTATAGGCACAGTATGCCTCGTGTATGTAAACCCGTTGGTGTGATCATCTGTGTTTAGGGACTTTAGTATTCATGGACAACAGCCATGATCGGAAATGACTGTAAATTCACTGATTACCACTGTGGCTTGACTTTGGCACGATCCCATTCGACGTCCGGCTTTGACTATTCACATCTGCACTGGTCCAGATCACACAGAACAGATATGCCTCTGTGCATTTGTGTCTCCAAAGAATACTAGTTTTGCTGTCCACCTTGTATGGAGACTTAAGCAAACCTACTAATGAGAATATCTGGTAGTATTTACTGTTGTAGTATTATGGTCTTTTCTGCAATGTTGCTTGAAAGTGACTCCTCATTGTTGTTGCTTTGGGTAAAAATGTTTAGTAACACTTGACTTGAAGGTATCTAGATAAGAGTGACATGACACTGTCATGAACACACATGACACTGTCATGACATATGAACCCTAACCTCTAACCCTAACCGCAACTTGTCATACACTTAACCCTGAGAGAAGCGTTATGTCATGAATGTTTATGACACATTCATGACAGTGTCATGTCACTCTTGTGTAGATACTTTCAAGTAAAGTGTAACCAAATGTTTTCTAAACGTATAAGAAACATGAATAGATTTTGTTTTCTCTTGACCTTGAGCCAGTGCATTAAAACACAGGTTGAACCAATATGTCCAAGTCTGCATGGTTACAAAGTTGTGGTGCTGCATGGAGTGTGCCGACGATGAAATGTGTGCACCATGCCTGGACCTGAATGCAGTCATGTCCGCGCAGACATATTGTTGCTGCCACATCACTTCTGATCTTCATTTGCACTGCAAACGGTCATGACACGACTGACACATTTGACAAATCTTTTTTGTGGTCCCCCATGTTGCCGTTTTCGTAATGCCGAGGTACAAGAGACGCAAAGAGCTCAGACTCGTCACTGATTTTTGTGGTGATAAAGTAATCGAGCATAATCTTCTGCAGCTTGGTGGATTTCCCAACATACCTCACTAACCCGCGGGATTGAGGGGGGCCCAGGCTCCTGGAATCCACTGCATCGGCCAAATTCTTAGACGACTTTTGTTCTGCTAATCTCGCTGCTTTCGTTCAGCCCCACCACCGCCACCACCGCCAGCACCACCACCACCCCGTTACCTCTCCTCTCGGATTCAGATCCTATTAGAATGAAAGGCGCGGGCGTGCTACCGCTTACTGCATTTCACCCCCGCCGACTCTGGCCTCATAATGAAGCCTTACAATTGTGTCTGCAGTGCAGTGGAGTGGGATTTAGACCGCTTGACTTGCCGGGGCCATAAATGCCGTGTCGGTGCACATGCTTTAGACAAGTGGCTATTTCTCACCTCTTGTACCGCAGCACACGACTGGTAGAAGGGGAGTCTGATCAACCCGACTTGCTCCGAGCAAACTTGAAAAGTGAGCAGCAGATAAGATTTTTCATATTCATTGATAAAGGTTCACTTCCTTTTATGATCCAATATGGAGATGGGTGTCTAAAGCACCGCACAAATAGCCTATAGGTGCTGTCACTCGGCACGCACTTTGGCGCCAAATTTTCAATGGATAAACAACAGATTTTACTGAGCCGCGCCGACAAAATAGAACCGAATCGTAATCTACACCGCAGCGGCGGCAGAGTTTGAAGCTGACCGGTGTGCAGGGCTGCACTGAAAACCATGTTATCTAATGTAATTAAACATTGAAAGCAGAGTGTGCCACACTCCTATCAGCTGCTGTGTGTGGAGGTTTTCAAGGAGTCGTAAATTACATAATTTTACCCCGTCCACAAACTCGGCCCTGCAAAGAAGCAAACAGGTCTCTTTACACCGTTGAAGCTGAGGCCCCAGGGCCCACAGCATGAAATCTATTTGTTAGCAGGCGCATGTTTGATGAGTCCTTCTATGGTAACTGGAGAAGATTATCTAATGTGATGAAAAGGGGACATTTTGTGCTGTTGACAGCGCACATTGAAAACAGAAAGCCTGTTATTTGGCCCCTTGGAGCACAGCAGAGCAGCTTCCTCTGATTTCTGCTATCAGAGTATTCATCAACCTGTCAGCGATCCAGGAACACCGGGACCGCCGTAGCACTCAAGTGGCACCCGTAGTAATCCATGTGGCGTGCGACAAACACATCCCAAAATGTGTGTGTGTTTTTAAAGGTGTTTGTTTTTATTCCTCGTACTGTCGTTCTTTTTTTTAATTCATGATCATTCAACATGTGTACACTTGAGCAGATCAAACTGTCACAAACATGGCTGCCAGTGTGTTTCCATGTATTCAGGTGTAAACAGGCGAGTATTTTGGCCTGTGCTCATGGCTGTTAGCATTCATTAGCCAGTCTTCCCTCCTTCTCAGTGGCCTATTGAGCCAGTACAGTATTGCGTGTGGCTGCGATGTCTATTGTGCAAGACCCCCCACCCCACCCCACCCCCCAACCCTCCAGAAAAGTGTTTGCTTTGCTAATGTGAACACTTTGTACTGATTCCAGGAACATACACAAAATGGGTTACATAATTTCCAAATAGTGCCACACTAAACTTCAGCTCCCCCTTGCTGTGGCTGGCCGTGGCCATGCACATTGTTTTTGTTTTGATTTGTTGTGTTTTGTGTTTTTGTTTTCATTTTAATGGTGTGTGTGTGTGTGTGTGTGTGTACAGTATGTGTGTGTGCGTGGGAGGAAGAGGAAGTTTTTGGAGGCAGCACCAGCTCTTAAAATGAACAGTAGGCCTCAACATTTTCAGGGCAAGTTTTGACAGTGTGCCTGCCTTGTATAGTTTAGTAGGTCACCTCCTTGGGAATATGACTGACTTCCACTGCTTCTAAAATGCTCACCTACAGTCATTAAATTGAGCTAATAAAAATCCCTGGATGATATTGTAAGTACACGCCTTAGTGGCTAAACTGGATAAGTCAATTCTAAGAAAGTAGTAAACCCTTCAAAAAGGAGAGCCCTTTGGCTTTGTTTAGCAGGGAGAATGTGCACTTCTATTAGGAGGTTTACCATTTACTCTTGAGTTTCCTTATCCAGCTTAGTCAAACGTGTACTTGGAATATCCCCCTTAGGTAGAAAGTTGACTGGATATTTCAGTGTTGACTTACAGGTAACACTTCCCTCTTTGGGTACTTTTTTAAGCCTCGACATAATCTCGTTCCCATGTATGTGCATGTGAAGTGGTTTCATATGGCAAGACTGTACAGGTGGAGGTTTGTGGCAATGCAAAAGTTGAAGTTCTCGCCCGGGAGTTTCCCCACCATAAAATGAGGCAACTCTACGATGTGAAATTTCCCTTCTTCGCGCACCCGCCCTCCCACTGTCCACTGTTGTTAGTCTTGACGGGAGCATCCAGTGGATATTTCTCCAATACAGACAGATGGATGACCAGATGTGGTGTCAGTCTACACCTCAGCGTTACTGTGTGTTCACACTGGGAGGCAGATCCAGGACTTCTAGAACGTGAGACCTCAGGTCAGTCCGCCAGGTCTGTGTTGGAGTGTGTGTGTGTGTGTGTGCGTGTGTGTGTGTGTGTGTGTGTGTGCGTGCGTGCGTGCGTGCGTGTGTGTGTGTGTGTGTGTGTGTGTGTGTGTGTGTGTGTGTGTGTGTGTGTGTGTGTGTGTGTGTGTGTGTGTGTGTGTGTGTGTGTGTGTGTGTGTGTGTGTGTGTGTGTGTGTGTGTGTGTGTGTGTGTGTGTGGTGAGTTGCACCAAAAAAAAAAGCTGTCTTTGTTTTGACTTTCAAGGCAGAGACAGAGATAGAGAGAGCGCTTCACCTTGGGTCATGGTCGGAGGGGGGGACTGCTCACCCGGTCTTTGTTGGGCGCCAGCACGTTCAAGGCCACCTGATAAACAGACTGCCAGTCAGTGTGGGGAAGAAAGTGCTTCGCAGAGGCCACAGGATCTGCCCTGAACTTGACTTCCCATTCCACGTGCCAGAGAGGTGGACCGATGTATGGTGTAAACAACATCACCTGAGTGAGTGTGTTGTGTGCTAGGAAACACGGACCACAGGCCACTGGGATACCCCCCATACTGTATGTCTCATATGGCATGCTTCATAGGATAAAGCTAGCGGTTTTTTTATAGGATAAAGCTATAGCGTCTTTTTAAATGTCAAACCATCACACATTTAAATCTGTGTCTGATATAAACAACATATGACAAATCAAATAGAGGGAAATATGATTAACAAAATAAGACATCAAACAAGACAATAAATCATCATACATGTATCTGTCTTTTGATCTCAGATTAGGGGTCATTAGGCCAAAGTCAGCATAAAGGAAAAAATGGCATCCAAGCAATAATACCTACTCAATTATGTGAGATTGTTGCTCTTGCAAAGAAGGCTCAGTCCACACAAACATCAAAAAAGCGTCTCGAGTCTCTTGATGAAATGGGCCGGACGGTGACTATCCCCCTCTGCTCTGAGGGTGTCGAAGGCCCTTCTTCCAGAGCGCCCGAGGAAATGTGATGACTCGGAGTTCCCAGAACCGACTGCTCTGCAGAGAGAGAGAGAGAGAGAGATAGAGAGAGAAAGTGAGAGAGAGAGAGAGAAAGTGAGAGAAAAAGAGAGACAGAGAGAGAAAGTGGGAGAGAGATAGAGAGAGAAAGAGATAGAGAGAGAGTGAGAGAGAGAGAGGCAGGCCACGCCGAGGTCCACAAGCTGACCTCTCCCCCACATGTTTGATCAGATTGTTTTTCCCCCCGGCGGCCGAGCGAGAGCCTGGCCACTCCACTCCGCTCCACTCCACGCGGTGCCGAGCAACTGGACGGAGAGCGTCAGCAGCAGCAGCACTGATGAAGACGAAGAGGGAAGGGAGGGGTGGACAGGGTGGGGGTGGAGGTGGAGGTGGGGGTGGGTGCTAGAAGAGCAGACTAGAGCTTTGGCTGCAGAGAGGAGCGGAGAGGAGAAGAGCGGAGAGAAAAAGCAAGCAAGCAAGCACTCTGGTTACTCAGTAACCCGGGGCAACAGGCTTGCCACTCACCTTTCCCCTAATACCCCCCTCACCTCTGAGACCACGTGAAGAACGGCTGCATGCTGACACCCCACACTGTGCTGCTCCCACACACACACACACACACACACACACACAATGCACACACAATCACATCCAACACATCACACTGTGCACATACACACACTGACACCCTGCATAAGACTAGCACACACACTAACGTTGAACTCAACTGAAGCGCACACACCGAAGCCTTTTTTGTTGCACTGTTCACATATACACACACAGACAGACTGACACTCTGCTTTGCTTATACACACCCATATACATAAACACCCACCCACACGGAAACACACACACACACACACACACACACATTGTACACTTACACAAACTGTCACACCTGCACCACATCTCAGAACTCTCGTGTGCATTCAACTCAGAACTTGCACACCATGGAGGAGGACCGCACTCCTCTCCAGACAGGCAGGAAATGATATTTAAAACAAAACATGATTAGAATTTACTTTTCTCCTCGTTCTCTGGCTCGTCGCTGCGAGCCTCCGTGTCTTCATCATAGCACGGAGACTCAGACCCAAACCTCCTCAGGGAGAATGCAGGAGATGCAATTAGCATTGAGATCATTTCTGCTGATAATGGGCCACCATGTTACCCAATACACGCACAGAGAGAGAGAGAGAGAGAGAGAGAGACACAGAGAGAGAGAGAGACACACACACACATGCGTATCCCCATTCAACCTCAGACTCTGTGCTGTGTGTGACTCAAAGGTGTCTTTCACAAGATGGCAGTTTAAACGGGTGACGACACTGACTGTGATCATACACACACACTGAGGCCGACGCACAGCCACATACCGTAACGTGAATAGCTGAATAGGCGAATACCATGTGGCTTACTCCACTCCCCGGGAACAAGTAGTCTTTGAAGCGCATCTGGCCCGGGTCTGGTATGAGCCCGGCCCAGAGTCAGATGCCAACAGCACTGACGATTACGGTGAGTCTCAGTTGGGACAGCGTAGGTGGCAGACCTGAAGCGCCTTCAGTGACTCATTAAGAAGAAAGCAGCATATGGGAGGGGCACCGTACTCTGTCACAGACACACACACACACACACACACACACACACACACACACACACACTCAAAAAAAGCTGCCCCCAGTATGACATCATCACTAATCCCACATGGCTTAAACACACACTACTAACAGACGCACACACACATAGTCGCACACACACTCACACACGCAGCTACACACTCTCACGCACGTCCAGACTGGCAATGGGGAAGGTGGTGAAAGATGCTGTGCTAATTCAGGGCCTGGTTGAAGAGGAGAACCAGACTGATCCGGTCCGACCCCAGCTCAAACCTCCCTCTGCCGCCCCGCCGCGAGGTTGGGAAGGGCGTGACCGGTATGGGATGTTGGCCGTGAAGACAGCGCAGCAGCAGCAGCCGCACACTGTGTGCGTTCTCGTCTTCCGCCTCTCTCTCTCTCTCTCTCTCTCTCTCTCTCTCTGAAAAATAAGGCCCGAGTTCTTTGGCTTCAGGTTGCATGAGAAAGCAGGCCCTTGTCATCTTATCACCTTAAAGAAGGGGACTGTCTACTTGATTTGTTTTTTTTTTTCCCCCACACAAACTCAAGAGTGTTGATGTTTTTGGCATGGCTCCCTGGTGAGGGTAAAGACAGATAAGAACTGAGGGGGGTAGTCATGAATGAGCCTGTGTATGGGGAATGCAGTGGTTTTATCTCAGATATCTATACCATACCCACATCCATCCAATAAAACAATGCCAGTAAGACTGACTCAGAGGAGAGAATGGCTGTGGGGAGATGACAGTTAATGTAAAGAATGTTTTTGATAATAGGTCTCCGAGGTTGCAGACATCCGCAGCCCTTTCTGAGAGTTTCGGTAGGTCTTAGCTGGCTGTCAATCAGTGTGGCCGAATAAATAATGATCCCGAGTCTTTGTCTCTTCTTGATGACCAGCAAGCTGGATTCATTATGATGGCAGAATCTGACCTGTCTGCCAAAACTGTCTCGTCTTTGGCACCACTAATTGTAGTTTACTGAGCGCTGTTTTTCAACTGTGATGATACTAGACCATGGGTAACGAATATTGTGATCTGGAAAACATCTTGCGCCATGTGACGCAAAAATAACTGGTTCAGTGTAGTCCCAGGCCTACACTCATTTTGTACTAGGGTAGAATATGCTTGGATGTGGTGTTCGGACTGATAGTCGCGATCTTTCTGATGCTGTTAGTGAAGCCTATCACAGTTTTATGACATATTCTTGGAGTCGTTTCTTTAGCGGTCAGTTACTGCGGTTTCATTGCAGAGGCGGCCAGCAGCTTCGATGAAGTTCTGGAATGATAACTACACCACAAGGCCATTAGTGCTGGAAAGTGGCAGCGGGACAGTTCTCATTGCCATTCCCCTCAACCCAATGTTTCTCAATGAATAGCACTGACCCAGGGTCTTCTTATTCACCACGCTACAGGAGTAATTGCCTCGAAAATGAGCGCAAGTTGCCGCAAAAAGCCCGTCTGGAGTGCGACTGTGATGCAGTGCTGTCTTCGCCGCCTGCTTTGCTCTCACTCTCTCTCTCTCTCTCTTCTCACTCTCTCTCTCTCTCTCTCTCTCTCTCTCTCTCTCTCTCTCTCTCTCTCTGCTCACCAGTCGGATGAGGCTGGGAGGCGAAAGCAGAATGCAGCCGTCTGTCGTGAGTCATGCCCTCTGTGCGGCCAGTTGTGGATGTTTACTCACCGTATGAATCATGCGACCCGCAGAGAAGCAAAGTCTTTTGGGCAGCTGTCTCAACACGCAGGAGTTCCAGCTTCACACCGAGCTGGATGGAGGTGGTTGTGGGGGGGGGGGGGGGGTGGGGGGGACTTATTTTCAATGGGCTTGTCCTGGTGCGTGGGTAGATTCAACATTTTAACTGTGTTTTTTTCCCCTTGTGTGCGACTTCTTCATTGACTCCATTCCATAATCAAAATCAAGTGCAACACTGTTCCAAAGTGGCTCAAAAATAAACAGGCTCCAAGAGCAAACGCGGTCATGAAAACAACGACATAGGCAGCCAAGAAATGCCACGTATTGTTTCAAGCCATTCTGGTCCCTCGGATTAACTCCCCCTAAGGTCATTTCCCGTCATTCAGTCGAAGGGGCTCTCGACTTTCTTTCAGAGAGATTTTTTGGCTGTGAAATGGACCTCAAGTTGGTTTTGTAAACGATCTGGAGCCGCAAAAAAATAAAACACACAATAGCACGGCTATGTGTTGAGCTAATGATGGAAGATCAAAATAGGAAATTGGGTAAAGCTGATGCATTTAAAAGCCTGAATGTACTGCTTATGCAGACCTTTTCCACCGGCTGCGCAGTGACTCTTGCTGAACAGTTTGCGTGCTGCACTTAAAATGATTGATGTGTTTGAAACAATTTGTTCGTCATCTGCATGTTTTGCAACCCTGCTGCAGTGTGTAGTTTTTTCCTCTTTAATCTTGAGCCATTAGTCTTCAAAGTTCGATGTATCCCACTGTGCACTTGGCCATCACATGTCAACATTTTAAAAGACCACAATGCAGTTGTTTTGTCTTTAAATAACGGCTTCAAATTCATTCTGATGCTACACTTATAGTCTTTGACATTGCACGCCCGGAACGCTTGATACTGCACTATGTAAAGTCATCGTTCGGGTAAGATCATGACACTTTTATTTGGTTTATAACTAACTGAATACCATCTTAGTGTGGTGTTGAAAGGTGTTGAATATTGACGACAAAGGGCTTAGGACGTAGATCAATTCTCCCATTATATTACTTAAACACTGAGTCACTGAGTCATCTCCTTGCAGCACTCTTTCAGTGTTAGTGTCAATCCAGATGGAATCTGACCCAGGAAGCTAATCCATATAGCCTGACTCTGCCTGTCTACATACTTCCTGTCAATTTTTTTTCCCTACAGTACTCCGCCTGGAACAGTCTGATCCGTGTTGGTTTACGCAAGACCTTACGCAAGACCACCTCCATCCAACCAGCGAACCGAGGGCGTCCCTGAGAGCGATTACATTTTTTATTTATCTATTTATTTTAATTTGTTTTGCCCGTTCTATGCCTTTATTGATAGTGACAGTGGAGAGTGACAGGAAGTGAATAGGAGAGAGAGTGGGATCCGAATCGAATTGAATCGTCGCCGGCATACAGTGCAGGTGCCCCAGCCAGTTGCACCACAGCTGGGGTCAAGAGCGATTACAGTTAAGTTGCAAACCTATCATTATCGCTGTGTCACTCGTGGTTAACACACGTCATTACCAAACGTTAGTGATTCAACTCCAATGATTTCAAACTTCAGACAAGCGTCCACCAACCAGGAAATACACGTTTGCCAATGGATCTATGCCAGACTCTCTGCAAAGAGAGTCATGGTCTCCAGGCTAAATCCACATCAGGATCCAGGCTTGATCACACAAAAATCAGGTGGCTTTTGGCTTGCGCAAGGGTGAAGCTTTTTGAGTTAAATGAGGTTCAGCGAAGGTGGCAGATTTGACATATTCATAATCTGTTGTGTACAATTTATAGCCTATTGAATGTGTATGTAGCACTCGCTGGAACTGCCACTATGTCCTGCCAAAGGAACCTTGGCTCGGACGAAAGACCACACTGAAATTACATTTGCAGCTTCTCCAACTGACGGTCAACCAGTAGGCTTGATGCTACTGTAGGTTGTATTTCACATGAATTTTGTACATGTGGGCAAATATCTCACTTTGCATGCCTGCTTTGGGCCAATGAAAAAAAAAAACAAGGACAGGAAGGAAAAAAACGTAATTAACATTAGGGCTTTAGATGGTCGTCGTGGAAACAGAGTATGATTTTAGCACAGCTTGGTCATAAGTGTGATGGCCAGAACATGTGAGTCAGTCTCGCAAAGCTCTCAAATAATAGCACCACAACACAGAGAGATAGGACGGGAGAAGAGCAAAAACAACAAATATCCGACTCATTTCGAATGATCGTTTCTATAATGGATATCGTCTTCTATAATTTCTCTGTCACCATGACAGCTGAATGACTTGAGTTTACTCTAGGGCATTTCTGTACTGTAGAAAGGTGAGTATACAATTAATCATAGTGTATTTTTGGGGTTTGGAGTTGATCTGATCTCTACCATCACATGGCCTACAGCATATTCTTCCAGAGATTTAAACTCCATGTGGGTGATGTCTGACATAAGAAGATCTATCTCTGCTCAACAACACAAGTCAAAGCAGACTTTGGATCAACGCTATATGAAAGCTGATTACACCATAAGCAGAAAACGACCAGGATGAGGGAGTCAGCCTCTGATAGTGACTCTGATTCTGGCGCAGGCTCTGGGTCTGATCTGACAAATCCAATGTCTTACACATAAAGCTAAATCTGATCAAGAGTACCATTAGGGCACCTCTCCTTTCCTCTTCACTCTCAGAGGCTTTTTTCCTCTCACACTCAGTCGAACCACCTGACACCTTTGAGCACGCAATATCTCCGAAATTCCTTCGCCATTCCTCCGACAGAACAGAAGTGGGCTAATGTTAGAGGAATTCAGCTGCAGCCTGAAACAAAGAAGCCTAAAGAAGCATAAACACCTGATCCACCTTGAGCTCAGTGGTCCCATCAATCCATCCAACATCCAACTGCGCTCTCTCTCTCTCTCTTTCTCCCTCCTTCCCTCCCTCCCTCCCTCTCCCTGCCACAGAGGTCCTCCATCCCCCAGAGGACAGCAGCAGCAGCGACCGGGCTTTGCCAAGACTTGTCGGGGTTCAGTGGAGCCAACTCCCCTGTGAGCGGTCGGGCCTGTTTTTAGTCGGAACTAATTGAGTCTGGTAGCGCAATTGGCCTCCTAGCACTTTAGTCATGTAGTTACTGTGTCATCCCTGGGATGTGTTATTGCTAGAGTGCTCTTTTTTTTCTACGAAACTTTCTCCCAAGCTCATTGGTGGAAAACAGGGGCTAATACCCACACAACTAAAGAGGTGTGTGTGTTTGTGTGTGATAGAGAGAGAAAGAGAGAGACAAAGTGAGAGAGAGAGGGAGAGAGAGAGAGAGAGAGCAAGAAAAAAAGAGAGTCCATGTGTATATGTTTGAGTGCATGGCAGGTTTCTATTCCCCATGGAGCTAATCTGGATTTCATTTAATTAAAGTTTATGATGAAACCAACAGAAACTTGTTAAAGGACACCTAATGAGTACAGATTTAAATTGTGGCAGATGATACACGTTGGCTGTAGCAGATGCTGTCACCCAGAGACGCAGTCTCTACACATTGTCATTATCTAAATGGTAGGCTATACACTGACTGAAACATTGCAGCATGACAGCCAAATAGCGTGTTTCGCTGTGTGACCCAGAGCATGTCAAAGTGGAGAATTTTACGTAAGGTATTTAGGAAAAAGTCATACCTACTGTGTCTTTGTAGGCCGTGCCAAGGTCAGAAAGTCATATCTTGACTGCTAGCGTAATTGCTAATATAATTATTCTGTGGAAGTCATTGTCATATTGAATTTGCTCACTGAGCATTTAAAACCATTCTCACTGTGCCAGTTTGTCTCCACTGACCTCACCGTGACACCGGCTTACAGATACGGAAGGTCTTTTTTTTTGCTTTTTGTTGTTGCTTTGATGATTGAAGGCTGGACTTAGTTTGGAGCAGGAGGACATGTTTGTCGTTTCCATGGCAATTATTGATTGCAAGCAGATCTGGTCAGTTTGCTTCGGCAGCACACAGATAATTGTGTCAAGCAGAAGATAGAAAGGCACATGCACACTCAATCGCACAAAGTTTAGTGGCTTACTTGCACCTGTCTTCCTCCTGAAAACAAACTATCATGTTGTAGGCTACCTATATTCTTATCACATAGGGCCTACAATCTCTGACAGACAAAAAGATACTCTATAATGTTGGGTTATAAACATCCCAGATTTAACCCTAACTGGATTAACACAGCCCTGGGTCAAGTTCGACAGAATTATTTAATAGATAGGTTACTTTTATATTTGAACATATCTAGTTTAATAGTTAAAAAATAAACTGTTTTCCAATGAATGACGGAATCTCTCTCTCTGTTAGCAGGCTAAATTCAGTGGTCGTAGTGCTAACATTAGCTAGCCAACACATTATTTAGGGTACATTTGTAAATTCAATCTGACGAGCTCTAGGCTCTTGTTTAGGATCGTGATTACCTTACCCCAACTTTAATAACGTGGCTTGCAAGAGACCAGAAGTGTTGACCGTGTTAGCTAACGTTAACTGACTAGCTCCATCACAAAGGATATAATTAGCATACAATAGGCTGCTAACCTGCCGCCATTGGCCCACCATCTCTTTAAATTTAACTTGTCATGAATATTAAGAGAAAATACATGAACTGTTGTTAAAATGATGGATTAGTATAATTGAATAATTTAAAAAGATTTTAGACCAATAGTGGCAACATTTTGGGGCATTTGTTGGCAACGCATCAGCGGACCGCCGGATCTGCCTTAACAGTGGTCCATCCGCCAGCCTCTTGCTATCTGGGTTTGGGTGTTTGGCTGGAGTAAGATGTTGTGACATAGTGCATGCATGCGCACAGCAATGAATAAAATGTCTGTCCCCTGACTCCTTTGCTATATGATTCATGTTATGTAAAAACAAAGCCTAATGGAAACATTTCTTATTATCTTCTGGGCAATTGTGGTCCGTCTGTCTCA
>NC_085006.1:18411316-18428816 GCF_963854185.1 Sardina pilchardus | reverse complement strand
CTCTCCGTCCAATTCAGCGCCAGAAGGGCCTACGTTATGAACTCACAGTGTGTTCCGTTCCGTACGCCTTTTGTCCACATGGCACCAGCACACCACAGCGACCAGCCAACCGACGCAAAAGTCAATCGATCCAAATCCACTGGTATGTTGTGTTGTTCTACCCGTCGGCCGGTTCTAAGAATACGCCGGAGCTGCCTGCTAATCAGCCGCGCAGAACCAGACTTGGGGGTACATGCCTTTGCACATGGCCGCACAAATTAAAATGTCCCCCACCGCCCGGCTCTCTAATTCCCTGGCAGGATGCCTTCTTCGGTCCCGTAAATTACCCACTGCGCCCCCACCCGCTGGGCAAACCTGCGCCGGCAGGCGTGCTGATTGACACAGGTTCACAGCTAAGGCCTGTGTCAATACGCCGGACCATTTAGTGGCCGCTCAGCACGCCGAGAGCAAGGTGGCTGAGCATCACGTATGGCTCGTAAACAGGATGTGTGTTTTTTTTCTCTTCTCTGTCTTTCCATGGAGCCCTTTGTATGCATATGTCATTATAAGCACACTAACGGCTTTTTCTTCACTCTAAAGCAAACAGTGAAAGCAGAGCAGGCTGCAGAGGGAGACTTGCTGAGAGGTATCTGTGCAGATCATATGCTGGATGACCAAGTCTGGGTTATTCATCCTCATAGACATCAATGTTACGGTTCTGGTAGTAGGGGTTCTTCTCTTCTATTTGTTATTAGAAAGAGCACTACTGTACATCTCTTAAACTCTTAAACCGTAAAACCGAAAACTTTGGCTGCAGACCAGCATTGTAAAGTAGTTTAAAGTAGTTTAGGCCTGACAGTAGGATGAGTGTGCTCAGAGAGTGGTGGCCCACATATGAAGTTCATCACTTCTGAGAGACACCTGTGCCTGTTTTTCAGGAGAATATCTGGTGAAGTCTGCTGAAGCTTCCTCTCTCCCCCTCACGGGGGGGAAATCTGCTGAGACAGCACACTTTCCCCTTAACAGATGGGCTGACTGCAGCCCAGCGAAGCATATTTCTGTGAGCGTCTAAGCGGGCGGTTAGCCTCCTGTCCACCCACCCCATACTCTGAGACTTCTAGAGTGTCTGCTCTTTACGTAATATCAGTCAAGGCTCACACAGGCACAGAGAGAGAATGACCCAGCAGTATAAAAACCACCTCCAATGATTATATGTCATGTCACGTCAAAACAACTGATTCTATCATAATCGATCACAATCAGGGATTAACCACAGCCAATGTAACAGCAGTGATGTAATCCTTTATGGTATGGTGTAAAGTGTAAGAAGTGAGGGTAAATGATGAATAACTATGTTGATTTTAGAGATTGATTTGTTCCTTGTCTGTCACAACAACTCAACAAACAGGAATTGGTCCTCACAACTTGGTGGTGACTATATGGCCAAACTAACAGAACATCGAAGGAATGAGAAGGTACTTTACTTTTTGCCTATTCCCCCTTATATTCTGTATATTCTGTATGGAAGAATTTTTCCATTGCATGTAGACATAAACAGAAATGCGAATCCTATATTTGTATTTAAAGGAAATGTCGTTCAAAATGTCATTCTGAAGAGAGTCAACATTTCTCAGTATTCACTCAGTCCTTGAGTCTTGTTTCTTTGTTGCAGGCAGATTTTTTTTCCAATTGGGGAATTTTTATGTTCACCAAAAAGAGATATTTATCCACCAGAAATAGCATGAAACAAGGGATGGTTTTTAATCAGATCAAGGTACTTTTTTGTGACTTGGTTCAGTATATCTGACTTTCCATTGTTGTGAGTCTTGATGTGAAGTGGCAAGGATTTAGCCAAATACAGAATGCAAAGACATAATCATTTCAAGTCCATATTGTGTGCTTTTTTTCTGTGAATACAGAATTTGTGCTGAAATGCATTTTCTTATCACAAGGGGTTGTAGTGAGAGTTGGAAGAATAGGCTGGAACAGAATAGGTGAGATATATCATCGGAACAACATAACTTGAAGACTGTTGACAAAGCTGTTGGACTGGAAAGCTCAGCATGAATCTAAAAATAAGAAACATTGTGCGTACGTGATTGGATTTCCATGAAGGCTTTCAAGACAATAAGAGCTCTCAAAATATGAATCAGTTTATTAACAGGATTGGCTGTTATGAGCAAGTGAAGTTGTTGTTGGCTGCTCTTGTTATCGCTCGTTGAAGAGATGGTTTTTCTCACTCAATGGAACAGAGCGTAGGAGAAAAAAAACACACAAAGGCTAGGAAGGAAGCACAGGGCCAAACATATGCGTGTGTAACAGAGAGAGAGAGAGAGAGAGAGAGTTTGGCTTAATGTGTAAGAGAAACAGAGAGGGAGGAGAGATAACCAAATAGAGATTTCTATCAGAGAGTATCAGAAAGTGATAGAGAGAGACTGAGTGAATATACATGTATGTTCTTGTATGTGTGAGAGAGAGAGTGTGTGTCTGTGTGTATGTGTTTGTGTATAGAGAGACTGTATGTGTATGTGAAGTTCAGACGTGTGTGTGTTTGTGCATGGTGTGTGGGAGAGAGGGAGAGAGAGAGAGAGAGAGAGAGAGAGGGGGGGGGGGGGGGGGGGCGGACGAGGGAGAGAGGTAGCCTAGAACGATACAGCACACACACACACACACACACACGCACACACAATGCTCTTTGGTCCTGTTGTTTTCCTGAGCTCTCGGTGGCGCGCTGTTGTTTTCACTCTCCGCAGCGCCCGCGTGGAGGGGCTCGGTGTGTCAGCACACGGCTCAGGTATCCTCCATGTGTTTGTCATTAATATAAAAACAAGCGCGCCGAGGCGAGCCGCCTCACGGGGTGCCGTCCAGCGGTCCTGAGCCACGGCGGGAACAGAATCTAATGCTCTCATTAATAACTGCAGGGGGACGCATCCATATGAAGCCACAAACACACCGATACGAGGTGTCAGCAGACGAACCTGCGTCAGCCTCAACGGCCGGTAAACAAGCAAGTGACGGCGAAGTGGCAATACAGGGAAACAGAGAAACAAAATGTTGTGATGGCTTATTACCGGTTTCCTCTCTCTCTCGGTCGCCCTCTACCCCCTTTTATTTCTGTCTATCCCCATCTTTCCTATCTCCCTTTCCATTGGAAGGTCCAACCCTGAGCATTTAAAGCATGTACTGTGCGGTAATAGGAAAAATCAGTGCAAGTGTTGTCCATATCCAATTCACATACACACACACACACACACACACACACACACACACACACACACACACAAACAAACTTAGGAAGTACTCTCGTGCTTGTTTAAAAATAGATAGCGCAGGGTCACAAGATGCATGGGCACCACCCTTGGCACCATGTGTGCCATGTATTGCTGTCTATGGCCAGCCCATTGAGCATTTATTCCGCTTTCATGATATCTTGCTTCAGCGCTAGTGGGCCTTTTCCCATCATCTACAGTAGTTGACTAGTGAGCCAAATAGTTGGAGTGTGTTTCAAATAGTTATCTAATGAGGGCAAAAATGTGCAGTAGAGCCTAATGGCGCACTAGTTATATTCCGTACCACAGAATTAAAATGACATTTATTTCATACTTTACATGAAATCATTGTGACAGAGAGCACATTTTCATGATTTATTCTGCATGGACAGAGCAAACAAGCAGTTAGTGCGTAAAGACAGTAAAAGATTAATAGGCTGCGCGGTGACATTTTGGGGGGAATTCTTGCTGAAGAGCCAATAGGACACTTCAGCATGCTTCCCGTTCATTAACATTCTGAATTAAGTAGTTATCTGTGAGCATTTTGGAATAAAACATTTTTGGTAATTTGGTGAACATTTTGGTAATAAACATCTTGTAGCATAGTAACTAGTAGAGGCAAAAGACTCCTGCTAGTTACTTAGTGGACATTTGGCATTCACTAGTTAACTAGTTTTGTGCCACACTAAACTAGTATAAGGCACAAAACAGTTTAACTAGTTAATTAGTCTGCATTCCAGTCTTCATGAGTTAAATAGTGAACATTTTGTACCTCACTAGTTAACTAGTCAAATCAGAAACAGATTTAACTTGTTAACTAGTAAACCCCCCCCCCCACACACACACACACACACACACACACACACACACACACACCTCCCTTTCTCACTATCTCTCTCTCTCTCTCACACACACACACACACATACCCATGGTTTGTGCGTTGCCAAGCTTTGCCCTCTCGAAGTACCGCCCTCCCTGCCAACACGTATAATCATCATGCCCCACTGATAAGTCACTCTAACTCAAGCATAACATATTTCCTCCTCAGCCTCCTAATTGCAAACAGATTTACACCATATTAAAGTGCCTCCCTGAAGTGACAATTACAGCTCAGAGCATGGGGGGGGGGTGGAGAGGTGGTGGACAGCCTTACGAAAAAGCTGTCAGATGCAAAAGTAAAAGAGTACTGTTTTACTCTCACTGTTCTTTTGTTTGATGCTATATTTGCACATGGTGGACCACCTGCGGTGTATTCAGACTTTATGTTATATGCGTGCACACACACACACACACACACACACACACACACACACACACACACACACACACACACACTCACACACACACACACACACTCACACACACACACACACACACACACACACACACACACACACACACACACACATACATACATGTGCACATACATGCACAGACACATTTGCGCACACATGCGGCACACACACCCACACACACACACACTGATGCACTTTTGCGCATAAACACACATGGGTAAGCACACACATGCACTTAGTTGAGGGCATTTTATAGCACAAAAGTTGGGTCTGCGGCAAGTCATGCATTCTATAAATAGCACAAAAGTTGGGTCTGCGGCAAGTCATGCATTCTATAAATAAAGTGAAATTTGTCACCTTTAATCATGGGTCTCAGTAGGAGCTGAAGACCTTTCTAAGTTATAACTAGTCTTTAGGGTTTTTCAGGAAAAGGAAACCTTCATCCAGAACCCTTTTTTCTGTTGGCTGTCTATGTTAGAGTTGAACACACGTATGGCACATGGCACAGAGATCTGATGGCTTTCACTTCCTCACAGCAAACCCAATGACCTCGGAAATCAGCGACTTGCACTGTCTGTGCAATCTGCTTGCAACCTGTAAAGCAGCATGAGCTGCAGCCAGTTTTTTTCCCCTCAATTTTTTGAAAAATATGTCACAAATGTAGTCATTTTTTTTTTGTAAATGATCCTGTCATTCTGATCTTACAGTATGTTGGCAGCCATATTCAGTTAATTAAAAATGAGTACTTACAGACCAATAATGAGATCAGTATATGTACTGAGATCTCTATATGTACTGACCTACATACCTTGGTAAAGATGAGCAAAGAAAATAACAGATACAACTTACCCTGAAGGGGAAGAAGATCCTCATCCTCAAAAAATATTTTTTTAAAACGTGCCACAGTTGATGGCACCCATTAATTACTTGCAATACAACTATACAAGAGATCTTCTTCTCCTGTATTATCTTATGAAGTTGGAAGGGATGTTTAGAGCATTTCTCTTTATCTCTGAATCGGCCACATTCCTGGGTCTTCTCTAGTGCATACTCTTCTTATTCACACCCAATTGGTTTTCAATGGAGTTCAAGTCAGGGAACTGTGACAACCATGATGAAGAAACTTGATTCTGTGTTCAGTGAATCATTTTTTGTGTTGATCTGTACTGTAGATGTTTTGGATCACAGACCTGCTGGATTATCCAATCATGACCCACATTTAGTGTATTCATAGAGGCATCCAGCGTACACAGGTACTGTATTTCATGGAGTTCACAATACCATGAACTCTAATGAGGTTCCCAGAGCCTTTGGATAGAAAACATTACTCTATATTTAGATTTAAGCATGACATTCTTTTCAGTATAATCATTCTTCTATATACCAAATCCACCTTGGAAGTTTGTTGGCAAAAAAGTTATTTTTTCTTTCATATGACCAACATGATTTTAGGCAAAGTCTGTCTCCACGGGCAACTGGAGCCATTTGTAACTAAATGACTACAGAAAGATGTTTTCCTGGCATACATTTTAAATAATCTGTTAGCATAAAGATCACTCTTGATGTTTTTTAGACTTAGTGACCCTTTAAGCTCCCTTTCTCTGCATCTCTCCAACATTATAAATGTCATTTTGGAGAACTCAGCAGCAACTTGAGCTAGCTAGCACCAATTATTTTTCGTTTTATTTCATACCGACAGTACACGGTGACCTTGACAAACAGACAAATATGTGAAAAACCGCCGGAGTTCTGTACTCGTTGACTAAAATGTCCATTTATGCTAAAATATTAGAAATGGTTCTTCAAGTACCTAATGTCAGATTAGGAGGTAGAAGGGATACAATAAAGTCCAATCTTATCTTATCTCCTCCATCTTATCTATTTTAGAGCTCTTGTATTGTACATAACAGGCCTCCGCCTTCATCCATATTTGCTGAAACCCCACTCCACTCCACCCCTTCCCGTCGCTCCGACTTCCTCTGCCAAATGACACACCTGAGAGACTGAATGGGGCTTTATCAGTGCGGCATATGAATTAATTACCCCTGCCTTGACTCATGTAATTGGTGCTCTCCACTGAAAGAGCCTTGGAGAGGTTAAGTGCTTTTTCAGTCTATCTCATTTTTCTGTCATTCTGCCTGCTTTTGTGTTCTCCTACGCCGCTCTTTGCGCTTTCTCCTTCTTTTGTTGTTCTTATCTCTTTAGGCCTGTCTGAAAACCGCTGCCCTCTCTTTCTCTCTCTCTCTCTCTCTCTCTCTCTCTCTCTCTCTCTCTCTCTCTCTCTCTCTGTCTCTCCTCCGAGATGCTCTCGCCTCAGCGCTCTAATGAAAGACAGCCCATGCTTTTAGGGTGGCGAGGAGAGAAACAAAAAGAGAGAGAGCAGGAGGGAGAGAGCAAGGGAGAGAGAGAGCTGGAGAGAGAACGAGAGAAGGGGAGAGAGAATGGACGAGAGAGAGAGTGAAAGGGAGAGAGTGAGAGAGAAAAGGAGAGAGTGGGAGAGAAATGGAGAGAGAGAAAAAGAGAAAGAGTGGGAGAGAGACGGACATAGAGAGAGAGAGAGAGAGAGGGGGGGGGGGGGAGAAAGCGCTCACACACAGACCACACATAGACCTTGCGGCCCACCCCGTGGACTGGCAGCCAGGCTGAGGCTCCAGCGGAGGGGGCTTGTGGTATGCGTCGCCCGCAGTTTCTGCTCCAGCCCTCACGCGTCCCCAGCTCAGGCCCAGCCGTCATCGGGGAGATCTGAGGATACGAACGAAGGAGACGCCGCTGGTCCCAGATCAGCGCCAGAGCCACACAGTCAGCTGGAGCCTTGTCGGAACCAATATAGTAAATAAAAACAGAAACACAAACACATGGACTCAAGGGAAGGCTGTGATGAAGGCTCAGACAAACTGTATTAGCCTAGACGAACAATGGAAAGTGATGTTTAAACGTTTTCACACACTTGAGACATTGCAAGAGTCCACCCCTTGCCTTGATGTGCACATGCTAAATAATTGGCATGCAGCGATGACTGTTTACTAGAAGGAGTAACTGATTGGTTGGGACAACCATTGTAGATGCCTATGTAGATGCGCTTCACAGAGCCTGATAGACAATCTTTATTAGTTATGTGATGATTAGTCTCAGTAACACTTACATCAGCATATCTCACCAAGCCCTGTTAGCTGATGACTAGTGTATTTCACTGCATCCAACTCAGCGTGTGAAAGTCTCTCTGTGGCCCCTGGGCAGTCAGCAGACATGTCACGGTTTGTAATGCGCGGCGCTGAAACAGTTGGAAATGGTTTGTTAATCACGGCGATGTTATTTCAACCACATAATCACTCACATGACTCATACTGTACATTGAGGGCAAGGCTGATGAAGTGTGTGAGGTTGTAAGTCATGGTAGTCGCTTTGGTTAAAAAAGCGTCAGCTAAATGTAATGTAATGTAATGTAATGTAAATGGTAAGAGATATTGTAAATAACACTAATTTTCAAGTACAATTGATCAATTCACTCATTGCAGTAGTGGGTGCACTTTTAAACTGGACTGTATAACACAATTGCAAACTCAATCATACCACATATCCATATTTCCTTTGTCTCTTGTTCTTTCTTGCTTTGTTTCCCCTCTCCCTCCCTCCTTCTCTCTCTCCCTCTCTCCCTGTGGATTGATAGATTGAGGTTGTTAGTCATATCCACTTTTCCTTCTTCTGTCCTCTTCTTCCACCCCTCCTCCCCTCCTCCCTCCTTCCACTCTCTCCTCCCTCCATCCTCTCGTCCCTCGTGCGTCTCCATTGTTTGATGGCTTCGTTAGTCATTTTCCCTCTCTCCTAATGACCCCTCCTCGGCAGGCTGATGCATCAGTCAGGCCCCTAACCAGTTTCAGATGCCTCCACAGGACCAGGCTCTGGATCACCACATGCTAATCGGACGCTGGCCCTGCGCCAGCCAGACAAAAGGAGAGAGAGAGAGAGAGAGGGAGAGAGAGAGAGAGAGAGAGAGACAGAGAGAGAGAGAGAGAGGAAGAGAGAGGGAGAGAGACAGAGAGAGAGACACAGAGAGAGAGAGGAAGAGAGAGGAAGAGAGACAGAGAGAGAGAGGGAGAGAGAGAGAGAGAGGAAGAGAGACAGAGAGAGACAGAGAGAGAGAGGGAGAGAGAGAGAGAGGAAGAGAGACAGAGAGAGAGAGAGGGAGAGAGAGAGAGAGGAAGAGAGACAGAGAGAGAGAGACAGAGAGAGAGGAAGAGAGAGAGAGAGAGAATGCTAAGCAATCCTAAATGCTTTAGGGGGGTGGGGATTCTTGGCGGCGTGCCATCAAATTATTTAATATGACGACCCCTCGGAGTGAAGAAATTCAAGCGATGCCCAAATGTGTTGGCAGCGCGGTGTGGGCCCTGAATGAAGTTCAGGTTGAAGTCGTAAAAAGCGGCCCGTAAAGCCTCCCTGCCCCCACGCTACTCTAGAGTCCAAAAATGAGCTGAAGCGCAGAATCTGTTTTACCTCCATCAGTTAGTCTGCACTTATTTGAGACGTTGCGATACTGGGATCCTACTCAGTAGTAGTAGTAGATTACCATCATACCACACAATATCAGTTGATGCGGGGATGTTGTGTGCAACGACTCTGTCTTTGCAATACTGATAACAACACAAGTATGTGATTTGCATGTGGTCAGTGGTTTGACATTTTGTAGTATTATCAGACATGCATAATTGCGCTCTCTCTCTCTCTGCACGGTTAGCTCCACGCTGTCACCTGCCTTTTTTTTCCAGGCCTGAGGGTGTGAGGTGTGTACCCAGGGCTTTCCTCATTGCATCCTCTCTTACCCTGGTTCTCCTCCCCCCCCGCCCCCACCTGCCTCCCCCAGCTCTGAGGCCGTCTGCCTGGGTCCCCCGTTGCCCCACAGGGCCCCCACTGAGACTCATTTACTCTCTCCTCGGGCCCCAGAGAGAACCACAGACACGACATGACACAGGCACAGCCACCAATGAGGGAAGGCTGAGGGGGGGTTGGCCCCTGCCTCTTGCTGGCTCCCCAGGACACTGGTGCCGTTGGGGCCCCTCTCCCCATGGTGGCGTTACCAGGCACAAACACATGTGTTCCACAAGACTGGGAGTACTGCTGCTCAGTCAACCAACCCCTGTTTAAATTGTATCAGTGGGCATTGAATGCAACAGTCAGTGCCATTTTGTGTAATGTGCTGCTAGATCTTTTGAAAGCAGAATGCCTTTCACAAAAGCAACATTTTCACGCCACTCTTTGAAAATGATCTCATTGTCATGTGTTTATGTAGTGCTGTGAATCTTTATGGAAATGACATGCTTTGGTTCTTTTTGTCATTACACTGTAAAATTCAAAATATGTTTTACTGCATTGCACTGCCACATGAAGGCTAATACTTGGGAGGTTTTACAGCTCACGTGAAAGTCTTTCCAATGGGATACACAGTGGAGAAATAAGAGTTGAGCTGTGTGATTTTCCTCAAACAATTTGTCATGAGGCCCCTCGAGAATGAACTCGGTGTCCTGCAGAGCTCCTGAATGCTCGGTGGACTTTTATCTCCCGACTGAGACAGGGGGAGGGAAGTGGCTGGCGGAGGAGAAAATATCTCCTCAAACAGGGTCGGAGTTGGCCTTTCCAATTCATACACATTTCCCAAGTTTTTTCACTTGTACTTTCCTGTTGTAATTTGTCACTGGGAATGAAATCTTGTGTGTGTGTGTGTGTGTGTGCTTGCTTGCATGTGTGTGTGTGTGTGTGTGTGTGTGTGTGTGTCCTGCGGTGAACCTTAGAGACCCTCTGGAGTTTTCTCGTGCAAGAGGGTGGGGGTACCAGTTCATCTGAAGCCTTTCAACAAAGCGCCAGGACCTGGGTTGCTCAGGTTATGTGCAAATGTTACCTCAGTCATTTTGAATAAAGTACCGCTCGAGGCTGCGTGTGGCTGTCCGTGTGTTTTTAGGGTCTTTTTTGTTCAAATTCATGATGGGGGAAAAAAGAAAGCAAGAGCTGGAGAGAGAAAGAGAGAAAGAAAGAGAGAGAGAGAGAGAAAGAGAGGGAGAGAGACTTTGGGACAGTTGAGGCAACGTACTGGATGAACTCAATGATCTGGGGAGGAGGGGATGGGGGTGAGGGGGTTTATCCTCACTTGGCCTCCCCTTAAATGAGGCCTCAAGTCCACACACACACACACACACACACACACACACACACACACACACACTCACCCACTCACGCTCGCACGCACACACACACACACACACACACACACACACACACACATCTGCACGCAAGCACACACTCTCCCAGCGCCCAAGAGAACATAAGGATTGCATACACATTTGGCCCGGCGCCACACCCAGGCCCCGCTGCATTCCATAGCCGTCTGTGCAGCAGGGGCCTTCGCCTCCCTCTCTGTCTGTCAACACACCGTTTAAAGGGATCGCCAGACCACACCGCTATGCTCTGCCTGAGGCGAGAGAGAGAGAGGGAGAGAGAGAGGGAGAAAGAGGGAAGGAGAGAGAGAGAGAGAGAAAGAGAGAGAGGGAGGGAGGGACAGAGAGGGAGGGAAAATGAAAAAATGAAATACTCCAGTGTGAGTGTGTGTGTGTGTGTGTGTGTGTGTGTGTGTTTGTGTGTGTGTGTGTATGTGTGTGTGTATGTGTGTGTGTGTGTTTCGCTTTTTTAGGTTGTGGTGATGAGAAGGTGAAGACGGTGCGAGGCGGTGGGGGTCGGTTTAGGATGCCAACAGCTCCGAAATCTGGAGCTTGAGTTCGACCACCTGTTTGACTTTGGCCATTCTGGATCCTCAGATGAACTGTATGTCACTAGTGGTGCAGTTTCACCTCGCATATGATCCTCAGGTTTTTCTCTTATTTTTTTTTCCTCGCCGACCTCCTTCTCAAGCACTTCGGCTCAAAACCCTCGCTGCAAAAACAATATAGCATACCTGTGTGCTTGAGTTGAGGAGGAAATAAAAAAAAAAAACACTCGTGTTGCAAATATTTACTCTTTCAGACTTGAGACCATCAAAGGTAGAGCCGTGATCCCCCTCAGCTTTCAAACATAATTGCTCACTCCGGTACCATCTGGCTCTGACCCATAACGCCTCTCAGACAGATTTTTATCGGTTAAAAGACGGCCAGAAGGGACCAGAGTGGCTCCAAGCCAGAGCTTGTGGAGGGGTAACTGGGTTCAGCTGACTGAGGGAGAGAGAGAGAGACGCAGAGCAGAGAGAGAGAGAGAGAGCGAGGGAAGGAGAGGGAGGGAGGGAGGGAGGGAATTGAGAAAGGAAGGGGAAAAGGGGAAGGGAAAGAAATGGGTCTCCATACTCCAACTCACTCCGCACACATTCTCTCTCTCACACACACACACACACACACACATACACACTCACAGAGAGAAAGAGAGAGTCATGAATCTTTCCTGACACAGGCATTTGAAGTAGACACTTTAATACTTTTGGATAAACTTCCAGTATGACTAACCACTCAACAACCACAAAATCTCTGCACCACTTTTTTTTTGTTTGTTTTTTTTCTTGTTCTGGACGACAATGTTGAAGAACCACCCAACAAAATAGTTCCCAAATACCAACGCGAAGCTGGGGTCAAGAGAACAGAGGCGGCGTGTGTAGCCTGTTTGCTGACGCCCTTTAGCCCTGGTCTTTATTTAAAGCCATAACTCAGGCTCGGAGCTCTCTGGTCCCGCGCGAAAACCCCATGACCCAGAGATGATCCAGCGCCGCGGCGGAGGCACAGAGGGCTGGACGTCTCCTCCAGCGTCTCCACTGGACTTATGGGCTTGACATGTCGGCAGAGGAGAGCGGGGTGGAGGGGTCAACCGTTAACCTCCGAGAGTCATTAGAACCCCCCCCCCCCCAACACTATAGCCATAGCTACTGCTGTTAGTCCCATTCCACCGTCCCCCCCCCTCCTCCCTCCCCCCCGGTCCCCTGCAGGCACTGAGAGGCCAAGCCTGGGCGCCGAGGCTCCGTCAAACGTCATTAGCTCAGAGCGGTGAAGATGAAAGCCCGTCACGAGTCGCAGGCGGCCGTGGTGATTTCAGAGACGTGGCCTGTCATTTGACACTCTGAGATGTGGAGCCAGCCACCCGTCGATCCACCCACCCTACCACGCAGACTCTCACTCACACACACACACACACACACACACACACACACACACACACAGATACAGATACACGTGTAGGTGGAGAAATAAACAACCACACACTCTGTCGATCTTTATGTAACATAATTTATGTACACATATGGCTTCACACAGCGACAACATAATTCTGTTCTTGCATCATGGTACAAGTGCATCAGGCTTCTGATTTACGGAGCGACCTCACAGGCGTTTCGGGTAAATATGTTACATGTTGTGGCCACCTGACAGAAATTTATCTTGCTCACTGCCAAAAAGCTTCAATAAAGAAATAGAAAGGTAGATACACATCAACATCACGCCAGTCAAATCATTTCAAAATGGCAACACTCCCTCCCGAACCCTTGATGTTCCATATAGACGTTTTTACTTCTTCTCTTTTCTCTAATACATAAACAAATTGCACATTGTGTGATATATTCTTCTGATTGAAAATCGATTCATTTCTGTGTATAAGTTAATAAATGTAACAGTTTGTTTTAAAATAACTCATGTATTTACTTCTTAGTCTCTCTATGAGGAACAAGTTATAAAATGTATGTTAAGGTAAAAGTGCAATATTTAAATTTATATTTTCTCTTCTAAAAAATTGGTCCAAAATTCACCATCTGAACACAGATAATTCAGACAATTAATAATATTTTTCCAATTCTGTACTTAGACAATAAGTTTATGTATTTTTGTGTTTTCTATTTTTCCTACAAACTGTTGCTGAATACAAGGATAACAGTGTCAGTTTACAAAAGGCAAGTAAATCCTCTAAGTTCTAAATATACTTCATATCTTTTTTCTGAAATAACTATTTGAAACCAACATTTTCGACAATGACATAACATGTCCACAATGCTATAATACATAAAACGTTTCATATAATCAGTAAAAACAAATACAGAAAAAACAGACAGGCAAAAAAAATAAAATTAAAGTATGAAAATGCATAGGTATGATCACTTGCAAATTTCACAAAGCAATCATTTACACTTCTTAATACATAGCATAATAATATATATTTTTAAGCATCCTTTTAAAATTGACATGGGATGATAGAATGGTTATGTATGAAATGAGTGACCTGCACATATAATTTACAAAGAAGGATTCATGTGTGAGTTTTGCTCTTACTTTCTCTGAGCTTAGCAGTACAACATAGACAGACGCTAAACAGGCAACTCAATGACTTCAATCTCTTCTATCAGCTGCAGCTCTGCAGCTCTGAAAAAAAAGAATATCGCTTGAAATGAGAGTTGTTATTTACACGGACAAGGAGCTATCAGGAATCAGTTAGTCAAATGGGTGTCGCCTGCTTCAATAACAACCTCCAGAGAATCCACTTTCACAACCTAAACGAAGTCAATCTCGGGATCTGACTCAACAGCTGAGGACAATGGCCCACATACAGCTGCACGAGATCAGGATGGCTCAGGGCATCTCTGAAGGAGTTACGATCAAACTGTTGTACGGACAATATGGACATTCAATCTACCTCATACTCCTCTGTCCGTTCTCCTCTCCTCATAGCTAGACTACTTTCCATATTGCCTGTGGTTGTTTGAGTTCAGTGCGAGTTCTTATGCTTTAAACATCTGAGATACTACTCACTGTTTTTACTTGCGTCATGGAAAGAGAATGCTCACTCACATAGGAGGTGTCTAAACATAGCTCATTAGGTATCTAAATATAGCTAATTACGCATCTAAATATAACTCCTTAGTGTGACATCCCTTGATTGTTAGGGTCTTAGTTATGCATTCGCCAATTAAGAGCACTTTAGAAGGCAACATTTCCACCACGTATAAGGCTCGTTCAGGCTTTGGATAAGACTTGCTCCGGCTGTCGAGAGACAATGAGGAGCACGACTTGATTTAATCCTTGATTAAAGACAGGAGCCAAAGTCATTAGTGGGGATCGTGTTGCATCATTAGATTAGCGAATGTGTCAAATTCAGTGACAGCTGGAAAAGAGGAGGTGGACGTGGGAGCGTGTAGGGTGAGTGGGTGGGGAGGATGACGGAAGGCAAGAGGAACAGCAGAGGATGGAAAGCCTGACAGAGGTAGAGAGGTAACTGCACACTATCTGAACGAAAAAAACCGTGAACCCTCTCCATAGCGAAAAAAAAAAAAATGGTCGACGCAGTCACCTAACCATTGTGAAGAAGGCAGCTCATTTTAAGAAAAACAAATCACGTCAACGACGCCGGCACGTTTCATATCGTGGCCCCCAGAAAAAGAGGAGGGTTGGGGAAGGGGGGGTTATAGTAACGAGCACGTCTATGCGTTAAAACTGAGGCATACTATGAACATACGAAGTCTCCTTCCACCAAATAAATAAACAACACAAAAGCTAACCGTTCCCTCACAACCTTCTTAAAGGGAGGGAAATTTGACTTTCTCTGCAAGTTTGAGGGAGCAACATCCTCATATCTGCAGTGGCCAAGCCAGTTTCCAGCTAGCAGTTTAGAACTACCACTCTCGCCGGAATAATATTAATAACGATAAGGTTTACTCTGCTTAGAATCTACTCAGAACAGACAGAACACTTGAGACATGTGCGTGCAGAACTTGCAGCTGAATCAAAACAAAAATAATAACATCAACGATAACAATAAAAATCTCAATATATATCTACTTAACGTTTTTCAATATATGTGTGTGTCTGAGTGTGTATTTATGTATTGTTGGTATTTACAAGAAATATGGAAACAGCCAGGTCTAGTCCAACCGAGAAGCACCCTCAAAGTGTGAAAGTCCACTGAAAATCCAGTTCTTCTTTCCCAATTTACAAAAACAAAACTACGAATCTAACTGTTGCTCGCACAATGTAAACATTCTCTGTACATGACCTAGTAAAAACACTCCTCCTTCTAACATGCCAAAGCCAAGCCAAAAACAGTGACACAACACAAACAAAAGAAATACAGAGATGTCTAACTACGAGAACAACGAAACGAAAGCGGAAAAAAAAGTGTCATGACATACTGTAGTTTGAGAGGCCTCCTCAAGAGACATCGACTTGGAAACGGGTCTGGCCCATCTTCGGCTACCCTCTGAGGCCGACACAGTATAACTGGGCTTTCTGGAGAAACAGAGCCCTGGGCAGTGACACATAACCCTAAACACCCTCCATATTCCAGTTCTCCCTCCGGTAGCCCTCAAACTCTGGGACTCCTGTAAGCCATTCCTTCAGGGGATTCCCCACTACACCATGAAGGCCCTGACTCTCAAATGAAATTCCTAACGGAGGGTGGGCAGATAGAGGGGTTTCGTGAAGGGAACGATCGGCTGAGAGTTCCGGCTAGTGAGCTAAATGTTCAGACAGGTATCTCATGTTCTTTCAGCGGGTGCTTGCTGCTGACCTGGGGCACTGTGGGTGATTTTAAGAGCTGGTGTGAGCAAGGCCTCTGAGCAAATCTTTCAGCTTCATTATATCAATCAATAAAAAAATTATCCCACTGAGACATTGGTGTCTTCAGGAGGCATTTGTGTGCATTTTGTTTGTGTGTGTGTGTGTGTGTGTGTGTGTGTGTGTATTCGTTTGTGAGTTGCAGTTGTAAAAACGACAGAAAAAACAACACTCATCAGAGTGTAATCCACTGGTTCTATGAATGATCAACTGCAATAAGAAGGCAGCATCGACAGTGCACATCAATTTTGGCTCTGAAGTTCAAAGGCAAAGAGTTTGGCACTTGGTTGCGACGACGTGGTACAGTGGCAGAAAAAAGAATGAAAAGACAAGAAGTGTCCTCCTGAACCTGAATGAATGTCTGAGTGTGCTTGGGAGCAGCCACAGCCAAAGCTGCCGAGGGCTTTTTGATGAGCGACCAGAGGAGTTTGGGTACAGCATCTTTGGGTGGATGAGGATGGCGTCCGTGGGCTTGCCATGTTCCATTCTGAGATGCATATGGATTGGAGCTGAAAGACAGCAAAGGCAGCGGAAGCATAAGTCAGTGTGCTTTTGAAGAGTTCAGGTCCATACAGGATTCTCAAGAGCTTAGACCTCAGCAGTTTGATGTCTAAGTTGAAACATATAACAAAACACATGCAACATGCGGTACAGTGGTAGCTGGCTTTGAACCTGTACTACTACATCCTCCATGTCCAACTAAGAAATTATTCATGTACAATAATATACAGTATAATATAGAAATAAATGTATAAGGATGATGTTCTGATTCTGACAACTTGGGGATCAATAAAGTATCTATCTATCTATCTATCTATCTATCTATCTATCTATCTATCTATCTATCTATCTATCTATCATTCCTTGGGGCAACACATACCATACTGGTACAACATCACAGATAACATCCCTTGTAAATTCAGCTTCTACTGTATCTCGTGTGGGTGGGAGACACTGCTAAAGACAGTGGTGTCTACAGTAGTGTGGCTCTGTACCTGTGAGCGAGCGTGAGTGCGGCCCCTGCTCCCCCTGTCCTCCCGTCTAGCCGGACACCCAGCTGTGCGTGGTGGTCTTGACGCCGTGCGGGAAGCCCTGCTGGGGCACCACCGGCTCGAAGTTGAAGTCCAGCGAGTCGCCGTCCATGAGCGTGTCGTGCAGGACGGACTCCACGTCGCACTCGAAGCGCTCGATGGACATGTCGTCCAGGTCGCTGGGCAGCTTCTCCGGGTGCGCGTGCTGGCTCGGGTGGTGGAGCAGGGGGCCCGGGCGCCCCCCGCCGTAACCGTTGGGGCTGTGGAGGGTGCAGTAGGTCAGGGGCCCGCCGCCGATGCCACCTCCCAGGTGGGCGATCGGGTTGAAGGGCATGGGTAAGGTCTTGACGGTGCTCAGGCGCCCGACCGG
>NC_085006.1:18401316-18403816 GCF_963854185.1 Sardina pilchardus | reverse complement strand
AACACTGCTGACTGTGAGAATGTTAGGCGCCTAGGTAAGTATGCTAGGGTGCTTCTGTGAACCACATTATGTACTGGGCTGAGTGAGAGACCAAGGGCTTAAATGTTTTTCTCCACTTACAATAACTGCAGTATGCAACCTAGTGGTCAAAGTTTATGAAAGAGCAACTGCATTTCCAGGGACCATGTCTAAGTAGTTTAAAGTTAAGCCCAGAATTAGCTTTTAGTGTTGTACTTACATTAACATACAGGCAGCTATGTGTGTGTGTGTGTGTGTGTGTGTGTGTGCATGTTTGTGTGTGTGTGTGTGTGTGTGTGTGTGTGTGTGTGTGTGTGTGTGTGTGTGTGCATGTATGTGAGTGAGTGAGTGTGTGTGTGTGTGTGTATGTGTGTGTATGTGTGTGTGTGTGTGTGTGTGTGTGTGTGTGTGTGTGTGTGTGTGTGTGTGTGTGTGTGTGTGTGTGTGTGTGTGAGAAATGACAGAGAGAAATGAGACACAAACACAAGTGTAAACACAAAGGATCAACAGTGTTCGTCCATAATAACTCAGGTAGCAGACATGACGTCTGCAGCTTGTTTAACGGTCATTTTGGCTGACAACACACGCAGACACAGACGTAGACACACACGCAAACGCTTCTGCAGTGCTAACAACACACTGGAGCAGTGACAGCATAAGTCTGACCACACCACACACACACACACAGGTTCTCTCTCTCTCTCTCACATACACACACACACAGGACATGCGACAAGTCTCCTTTTAGGATGAGAGCAGAGAAATTGTGGCCAGACTGACCTATTACTGTGCACTGTGTGTTGTGATGGTGTCAGTCTCTATGTGAGTGTCATTGTTTAGTTCATGTATTTATGTAATGTATGTATGTGTGTGTGTGTGTGTGTGTGTGTGTGTGTGTGTGTGTGTGTGTGTGTGTGTGTGTGTGTGTGTGTGTGTGTGCATGTGCATGCATGTGTGTCCTTTCTGTGTTTGCATATCTTAGCAGTATTTATATGCATATGTGTATGTGTCTGTGTTTGTGTGTGGGGGGATTGTTTTGTGTTTGCTCCATAATATACAGTATATGATGTGTGTGTACATGAGAGAGAATGAGTGTCTGAGTGAGTGTGTGTTCTCTACTGTGTGTGTGTGTGTGTGTGTGTGTGTGTGTGAGTGAGTGAGTGAATGACTGTGTGTACTCTAATGTGTGTGTATCGTTTGTGTGTGTGAGAGTGAGCTAGCTCCATAAGTGGCGGAGGGGATCATGTGTTTGGGCCAGCCAACAGCCAAGGACACAATGTGCCATTTCATACTAACACTCCTTCCAAGACTCCTGAAAGGCGACACTGTTTCCAGACACACTCTCTCTCTCTCCCCCTCTCCCCTCTCTCTCTCTCTCTCCCTACCCACCAGGCTTGTCTGACCTCAGCCCAAGGCCAAGAGGCCACCAGGCCGGTCCACCTGGTGCCAGCAGGAGAGAAGAAGGCACACATTCTGGGAAAAGGGCACTGCTGAGGAAAGCCCTGGACCTTTTAACGCAGGAACTAAAGATTTTCACATGCAAGGCTCTGACAAAAGGAGCCTTTTTTGCAACTCTTTTGATGTTACTTGCCAAAAACACTGGAGTAATATCCAACCACAAGGCTTTTTTTTTTTTTTGGGGGGGGGGGGGGTATTAAAAATAAATTAATAAACAAACAAACAAACAAACAAATGAACTAATAAACATGAGCCACCTGTTACCTGGACTTGTTTGACACCAGTGATTCCAGTGATGAGCCTGGTTATGTGTGCCACACCAGGGAGATTTGGAGATGAAGGACAGCACTGGACAGCTAACAGTCAGAGGCTGCACGGACTGCATGTCCACTGGCTCTATACACTACAGTAAGTGCCCTTATAAAAAAGGCTGCATGATAGGGGAGGCCTATACGTTAGGAGAGGACGCAGTCTCAAAGAATGAACTCTAGTGACGCACAGTAAAGCATTCACTAAGGCTATGTGAGATGAGGTGAACTGTGGGCTGAGTGCAGCACCACTGTAGACATGCCGTTCAGTGTACAGTACAGTAGACGGGAACATTAACACAGCCACGCACACTCCAATCATCTGCACTGGCAATCAGACTAAACGCTGACAGTCTACGACTTGACTTCAAAGGTCAAATTGCTTCCTTGAAAAATCCCCAGGCAGATGCTAGCGCTGCTAGCGCTGCTGACTCAAATTGAGATGCGTAGGGGAGGGCGGTGTGTGTGTGTGTGTGTGTGTGGGGGGGGGGGGGTTGGATACTCTGTAGTGATGCTGTAGGCCCTGTTGGTGGGGGATGACATGATTAATACCTCTACCACAAGAAACACAGGGCTTCTGAGGTGAGCATAATGCAAAAAGAGAGAAAAAGGTCACCCGTAGCACGAGACACCTGTGCGGTAGGTCATGGCACAAATTCCATGTAAAGAGACCAGAAGGTGACAATTTTCGCCAGAATCGCTTGTGAAACTGGCTG
>NC_085006.1:18393816-18398816 GCF_963854185.1 Sardina pilchardus | reverse complement strand
TGGCTGGGTGTGCTATTCACAGCTAATGAGGAAACAATCTGCACGTTGATTTCTTTGCACATGGGGACAGCAGCAGATTCACAGTGCACACACACACACACACACACACACACACACACACACCACTTCCTGCCATGTGCTCACTTCCTGCGACATCTCTCCCCTCGCCTCGCCTCGCCCGCCACGGCAGAGCGTCCTCTCAGGTGACGACGGGGCGCGAGCGAGCGCCAAGGGGGGAGAGCGGAAGTCGCCTCGGAGGCCACCGATGGCAGAAACGAGCCTCGCCCAATAACGGCCATCGCAAAAAAAACACATACACTGTACGTGCGATCGCAGCAGGAAAAAAAACAAAACAAAAAGAGACTTCAAACCGCCGCACGTTTCCAATATCACGCCGTGACGCGTCGCAGGTCTCTGGAGCCCTTCTCAGTGTTGGTGCCTTATCAACCCTGTGCAACGGGAGAGCCATAAAGCATGCGTTTAATCGGGCCAAATCTGCCAAGAGTGACGTACAGATGAAAATAAATGACTCCACTCCGCCGCATTGTAACAACATGTTCTTATCGGTCTCCCCTGGCCAATCAAGACGGAAATGGATCAGCCTGTGATATGGAGTAGGGTTCCAGTGGCTATTTGGGGGGTGTGGGGGGTTTGTTTTGTATACAGGAGTGTGGTGGACGTTACGGTTACGTTATATTGCACGCCTATCAAACGCCTGGTGCACCGGAGGTCGTGCGGTCCGGCGCCATAACGGGTGCGGTGGACGCAGGACTGAATGTTGGGTAACACGTGTGCGAGCGTGAGCGAACGAGTGAGCGAGCGAGTGAGTGAGTGTGAGTGTCGGAGAGAGGAGGAGAGAGGGATGGCCAGAGTGGCAGAGAGAGAGAAAGAGAGAGAGAGAGAGAGAGAGAGAAATAGAGAGAGAGTGTTCTCTTTCTCTCTCCTCCCTCCATGTGGTGGCGGAAGGTCTGACTCATGTCATCAGAATGCCTGGGCTTCTGCGGGCCCCCTGAACACAATGCTGACTGAGAGAGCGCACGAGAGAGAGACAGAGAGAGAGAGAGAACCAGAGAGAGAGAGAGACATGGGCCCGCGCTAGACTACCAACTCCCCGCTCCCTTCACCTCTCCTTACCTCAGACCATGCCATGCAGACACACAACCACAGCCTCCAGCATTATCTACCACTGATACACTCCCCAAACCAAACCCTCAGTTCACCACCATGGATTTGGGGCGAGAGACAGAGAGAGAGAAAGAGAGAGAGAGAGAGATACAAGATGGAGGGGAAACAAAGGTAACAGACAGAAGCGCCGCACAGATTGCCGAGGAGTTTTTTCCTCCTCCTCTGCGGCTGCCAGCGATGTTGATTCGCTTGTGTTTGCAGTGCGATAGGTTATCTCGGCGCATAGCAGACAATCGCGGCGATACCTGCCGCTCGCTGGCCTACTTTGCCCAAGTCAATAAGGACGGCCCGGTGAAAGAAGAGGGGTGAGCAGCAGCAGGAGGAGGCAGCCAGGGGATGCGAAGAGGATGGGGGGGGGAGGCTAGGCAGCATAAAGGCCCCAAAGGCGTCTCCGTGTATTTGCACGACTCGTTTCATTAAAAATGTCGGCAGAGGAGGAAATGACACTTGTCATTAGGCTCGTCCATAACCCAGCAACGGCATGCGTTGCCAAGGAATTGACGCCACGGCGAGCGTGTGCTTGCGCGCGTGCGTGTGTGTGTATGTGTGTGTGTGTGTGTGTGTTAGTGTGCATGCGTGTATATGAGTGCATGTGTGTATATATGTGTGCGTGTATGTGCACATGCGCGCGCGTGTGTGTGTGTGTGTGTGTGTACAGTATGTGTGTTTGTATATGTGTGTGTGTGTGTGTGTGTGTGTGTGTGTGTGTGTGTGTGTGTGCATATGTGTGTGTACGTGGGGTGGGGGGGGGGGGGATGGGTACAAGGAGGAAATCCCCGAGCAGCAGGCAAACCTGAATGAGAGTGAGGACGTTGAAAATATTGATCTTTCCAAAGCCCCTGGTCACTAATGGCCCCATGCCACCTGTGAGAGAGGCGCTCGGGAGACAATGAGTCCGCCTCGCGTGTCACGCCTCCATAACTGGCCCACATGTGCAACCGAGCGATCAAAACCCGTTTCCTAACCCGGGATAAAGTAGACTGAAAGACTAGCACCTGGAAGTATCTGATGGGTTGCTAATGCTATGAATGCTAACGCTATCTCGTATGAGTTATGAGACGGGCCCTGTTGTTCAACAGAGCGGTCGGGGTGAGCCAGGATGGGTGGTCAAAACCCCCTCTGAAACAATACCAAGTTGCAGCACGATGCACCATGAATCAGATCAAAGCAGACAAAGCCCTTTCCTTCCTTTCTTCCTCACATCCTTTCTTTCCTGATTCTTCCTTCTTCCTTTTCTCCTTCTTCTTCTTCATCTGTCTTCTATTCTGTCCCTCCCTCCCTCCTTCCCTCCCTCCCTCCGGCCCTCCCGACCCCTAAAAAGCCGCTGTGGCATGGGACACGTACGCCGCCGTCAACAGCTGATCACACACTTCTCGGGCCGCTCTGGGCCCGGCGGCCACAAAAGAGTCCCTTTGTCACCCGCTGACGTCAACTTCCAATAATTGAATTTGGATGCAGGCGGAGGGGAGGGGGGTGGGGGGCGCGGAGGAGGTCCGTCTGGAGACAGAGTGCTCTGTGTGGGGATCCACAAATCCAATTTTTCCGTCTGTGTGAGGACGACGACGAGAGAGAGAGAGAGAGAGGGACAGAGAGGGGGGTCAGCAGAGGCTCTCAGTGGACTTCCAGGAAGAAGGAGGACAGGAAAAGAAGAAGATGAAGAGGAACAAGAAGAAGAGGAAGAAGGAGGGGAAACTCAGCTGAGGTCCTCTGACTCGGAGTAGGGCAAGCCAGAGGACCAGAGGACCAGAGGACCAGAGGACAGGGGAGGGCTGCAAAGCCCACTGGGGGTGCTGTGAGAGTGCAGGCAGGCCTACAGCCCTCTCCTGCTATACCTAAATAAAGAGAGAGAGAAAGACTGGACCGAGAGCGAGGGAGAGAGAGAGAAAGAGAGAGAGAGAGAGAGAGAGAAGAGAGAGAGAGAGAGAGAGAGAGAGAGAGAGAGAGAGAGAGCTGCTCCTCTGGAAAACTTTTGCATTCTCACTTATGTGCGAGGAATGCTGACAGACATCTACTTTCATGGTAGAGAGAGAGAAAGAGAGAGAGTGAGAGAAAAAGAGGGAGTGAGAGAGAGAGAGAGAAAGAGGGAGTGAGAGAGAGAGAGAGTCTGTGAGACGCGACAGGAGAGGGTAGGAGAGGAGACGGGGCAGCCTGACATGACTGAAGCCTTCTTGGCAGGCGTGGCTCTTCGCTCACGTCTGCAAAAAGACTCTGAGCTCTTTTGTGTGTGTGGTGTGTGTGTGTGTGTGTGTGTGTGTGTGTGTGCGCACTGTGTGTGTGTGTGTGTGTGTGTGTGTGTGTTTGCACTGTGTGCGTGTGTGTGCACTGTGTGTGTGTGTGTGTGTGTGCACTGTGTGTGTGTGTGTGTGTGTGTGTGCACACTGTGTGTGTGTGTGTGTGTGTGTGTGTGTGTGTGTAGGGGGGGGAACCAGATTTATACATCTGTGGAAAGACAGCCATGGGGAACATGTTGTGTGGTGCACTCTGCTGCACAACACATTCTATCATGCCATGCTGTTTTAAAGAGACGGGATGGGCTGTGTGCACATTCAACACTCTGCGGCATAACACTACCGAATCGGCTCCAACGAAACACGGGCTACACACACACACACACACACACACACACACACACACACACACACACACACACACACACACACACACACACACACACACACACACACACACACACAAACACACACACACACACACATACATCATATAAAGACACTCCATCTCCAACTATGCCGTTTATTTAAAATAATATTATCTCAGGCTGGTTGGGGGGGGACTGTGACGCAGGAGATAGGCAGGAGGCAGGTCCCCAGAGACATGGGGGGGAAGAGAGAGGGCCAAAACAGGCATATATATACGGAGAGAGGGAGAGAGAGAGAGAGAGTGGGAGAGAAAGAGAGGGAAAGGTAAAACATAGGCAGAGACAGAGAGAAAGAGGGAGGGAGAGAGAGAGAGGGAGAGAGAGAGAGAGAGGGAAAGAAAAGAGTGTGCTCCATGCTATTAGCAGACATCCTCCCAACTCGGTCGTATCCGCTCAGGAAGCACTGGTTAGCACTGATACCGATCCCCTTGCTAATGCCCCTGCGGTCTGCTCAAAACACCCTACCAACCTCCACATACCCCTAAATCCCTCCAACCCCCCCCCACCCCCCACCCCCCCCAACACACACACACACAAACGGCTGAAGGGACTGATCGCAAGACATGCGGGCTCAAGAGCTGACACGTTTCCTAATCAAAACGTCGCACTCTCCGATTGAACAAAAACAAGAGGAAGAGAGTCGAACAAAAAAGGAAAAAGACTCTCAGGAGCTCCTGATTTGTACCCCCTTCCCCCTCCCCCTCCTAACCCCCCCCCCCCCCCCCCCCCCCCCCACCCTCCCCTGCTCACCACAATGACTTTCTTGAAGTCGAACATCCTAGAGCAGGGATGGGCAACTGGCGGCCCGCGGGCCGCATGCGGCCCGCCTCCTCACTCAGTGCGGCCCGCGGATGATCATTTTTACTGTGATTAAAAATGCGTTTTTTTTTTAATTATACTGTTCGCCGATAGATGGCGCCTCCTATGCAAACCATCACGGGCCCTCGGACCTTTACCATCGCTGAGGAAAGACACACAAATGGAAGAAAAGTAGAAAACTCATTTAGAAAACCGTAGGCTACCTTTCAGTCAAAATCGGAAGCAGTGTCTGTTCATAGAATGGTAAGGCAAACCCATGTCAAGTTTTGCTAGAAACTATAATATCAGCCATGAAAGATTTAAACTTAAAGCGCCACTACACTACACCTTGCGAAAAGTT
>NC_085006.1:18296316-18388816 GCF_963854185.1 Sardina pilchardus | reverse complement strand
CAAACTTGTGTTCGCTGGCCAGCGATTAGGTGGCCCGGAGACCTTTAGCACCAATGCTGTGGCGCAGGGGTCAGTCAGAGCATGCGTCTATGTCTACAGCTCCGCTGCATATGTAATGCTAACGCGATCGGGCAGCGCGGCATTAGAATCACGGCGGCACAGAGGACATGGAGAGCCGCGGTCACCACGGCGACAGCAGCGGAAGCGCAGCTATAGCATGGCGCGCCCCTTGTGCTGACCGAACTCCAGCTAGCCAGCGCCGCAGCGGAACAAGCTGTGCTGTTACATCACTTAGCTTGGGGATTAGGGCCTCCATTTTAGCAACGACGCTGGCTCGCTGCTCGAGGAACACCCACCACCACCCCCCCCCCCTTCGCCTCCCTCTCTCTCTTTCTCTCCATCTGTCTGTCTCTCTGTCCCTCCGTCTGTCTGTCTGTCGGCCTCTCTCCTCCCTCTTCCTCCACATTTCGCCTGGCTTGCGTAATGTTTTGGTGGCTCTCTCCAGCAATGCTTGCGTAGGCTTCTGCTGAATCACATCAAGTCAGAGACTGGATCGGTCGCAGTGGGCCATGGATTTGTTGTTTCTCTTAAATCTCTGTTTCTCACTCTCTTGTTTTCTTTTCTTTCTTTCTTTCCTGACAATTCTATGGTGGTATCTCTCTGTAGCCACTGGTGGCACAAGGACATTGCAGAAGAGATAGAGGAGAAGACAAACACGAAAAAAAGAAAGACAAAAAACAAGATAGAGAGAGAGAGAGAGAGAGAGAGAGAGAGAGAGAGAGAGAGAGAGAGAGAGAAATAGCCCCATGCAAATTCCAGGCCGGGATCCTAAAGGAAGCGTTCCCGGTGGTGTGATAGAGGGAGAGCGACAAAGGAATGTGGAAGCGGAGGGGAAGGGAAAAAAAACAAAACGAGAGCAAAAAAAAGAGAAGCGAGCGACGGAACGAGGAAGGATGAGAGAGGCTGCTGAGGAGAGGCGGGAGGACGGGAAGCCGGACAGGAAAGGGGTGGGGAGGCCTCCGCTTGGCGTCAGCCCGCCAGACTCCGCCCAGACCCTCGCTCCCCGCTTTGACATCGCTGTGCCGTTGTCGTAGCACCTCTTTTTTTTTGGGTTCGTTTAGTGCAGGCACCTCCGTGGCCGCCTTCAAAGGGCCCCCGAGGGCTTCCTGTGGGGCCCCTTGCATGGCAGAAATTTCCCCTTTGGCGCTGCGTCGTTCTCAAATTGAGAAACGTGTGACAGAGGGAGCCCAGGGTTGACTAATAGTGTGAGGCCTCGGATTCGATAATCAGGTCAGATTGCATACTGCAGCCTGCCCACGCTCCTCTCACGTGTGTGCGTCTGTGTGTGTGTGTGTGTGTGTGTGTGTGTGTGCGGGCGTGTGCATGTCTGCACTCTCTGCAACCAGGCTGAGGGTGATATGAAAGTCTGCCGTGTGGCTGAGACCTGTGGCAATCGCAGCACAAGAGTGTGGGAACGGCTTTACCTTTTAAAACACTCCAAAGTCAACACTCGTCTTTATACAGTATTTCTATTCTATTGCAATCAGCAGTGTGGACAGAAGATACACTATGTTGATATGGAGCTCAACCTTCCCTTATCAGTGCTTACCCAAGCCATGCACGTGGTACAATAATATAGATAAAATATAGATAACTTTGGCAGATAGTTAAAATGGGTGTGCTTGCTGAATGGAGAGAACCCTGTGGTGTGCGCAAGTGGCGGGAAGCTGGTGGCTTTTATCTGTAGGTGCATGCGTGTGTGTGTGTGTGTGTGTGTGTGTGTGTGTGTGTCTGTCCGTGTGTGTTCTTACGTGATGAGATGTCTCTGTGCGCGTGTGCTTCTGTGTGTGGGAGGTGATAAATCAAAATCACATCATAAATCCAATCTTTAATGGTAAACTACAAGAAAGATTTCATGTGTGTGCGTGCGTGCCTACCTATGTTTATGTAAGTTACTGTACGTGGTCAAATGTAGAAATTTGTCTATGCAAACATATAAGTGAATTGATTATGTGTGAATACAGTATCCATGCTCAACGGTCGTCAGTAATTGTTTTTGTTGCGTTGGACGCGTGTTGTCTCTTCTCGCTGCACTGTGCCTTGGTGAGCGGGAAAAGCCGAGCACATGAATGATTCATTGAGACAAAAATGAACCCGCATGTGGGCACACGTCCTCTGCCTGACTGTTCCCAGGAATTCACCATCCAGAATTCCACACGCACACACACAGACACACACAGACACACACAGACACACACACACACACACACACACACACACACACACACACACACACACACACACACACACACACACACACAGGATCGTCAGGAATAAACACTTTGTCCTCAGGTTACTCTTCCAGTGCCAATGAACTTGAATGCCTCCTCTTTCTCTCTCTCTCTCTCTTTCTCTCTCTCTATCGCTCTGTCTATATAGCTTTGTTTACCTCTCTTTTTTTGTCTTCTTCAATCTCTTTGTTCTTCTGTTCACCTCTTTCCTCTCTCTCCCTCTTTGGGCATCTGCGTTTCTTCTTTCCCTCTCTGTCCTTGTTGACCTCTTCATCATGTCTGAATCCTTCAAGTTGAATTTAACATCACACCAATCAAAACAAATGGTAAAAATAATGACATCTCTCATCTCTTTCTCTGTCACTCTCTTTCTCTCTATCTCTCTCTCTCTCTCTCTCGGAGTGTCAATTCTCTCATTCAAACTAAGAATCAGAAATAAGAGAGCAAAGCGAAACCAGATGTTGAGACGAGCAGATATGTAAATGCGGTCAGAGGAGGAATTCCTACTGTCAGGCCCGCATACTGTAGAGAGAGAGAGAGAGCACTAAAGCCATTTGTCTCATCCATTTGGGCACTCCGGGGGGCGGGGGGTGGAGGGGTGGGGGTGCCCTTAAGACTGGTTGTAAACACAGCCAAGCGATTGAATGGTGCACTTTAATTGGCCATCATGCCAATGGGGCTGGCTGTGGACAGAGCGAGTGTGTTTGGGCGAGCGAGAGCAGAAGAGCAGTAGAGCGAGGAGAGAAAGAGAGAGAGAGAGAGAGAGAGAGAGAGAGAGAGAGAGAGAGAGAGAGAGAGAGTGGGAGAGGGGGAGAGAGAGAGGGAGAGACTGGTGAGTGCTTGCTTGCGTGCATGTGCACTTGGCTTTACAGAGTGGGAGTGTGTGTGTGATTGGGAGTGTGTGTGTGTGTGTGTGTGTGTGTGTGTCATAACGGCGGGCCAGTCTGACAGGCACCGTACATAATCGCTTTAGGGCAGGAGTTGCACAACAGCATGGAGCGGGTAATGCCTGCGGTTCAGGCCCTCTCTACTGCACACAGCCCATCCATAAAAATAAAGGCAGCACTGATTTCAGCACCAACACTGGACCACTGATCTCACACACACACACACACACACACACACACACACAAATAGCCACGCAATAAAAACAACCATAACACACACCCTCCCCTCACACACTCACACAATCGCATCACCATTAAAGTGAAAGGCCCAGCGTGACCACGCCTCAAATCAGAGTGTGAGTGGGTGTGTGTGTCACTATCTGGGGCCTTCCCATGACCCCCCAGCAGGGCGGTGCTGGGTGGAATCTAGACAACAACCCCCTCTAGCCCCCCCCCCCCCCCCCCCGCACACCCGCCCCATCACCACCGCCAAGCAGGAAGAGACGCAAGGTTCATTGTGGGGGCCCGAATCTCTGTTTTTACAGGAAAGCGTAAAAATATCCATGGAACCCTCACCCCCATAGCACTGAATGGGACTTGATATAGCACTGCTTTTGTTCTCCTGCGGAACCACTTTCCACTCGTGCACCGAGAGGCCTGATTGAAGTTTCATGTGAAATGTTTTTTTTTTTTTTCGCCACGCTTAATGTATCTATTTATTGCGTGGGTGGAGTGGGATATGGCGACGACCAGAAATACTTTTCAAGAAAGAAACAATTTAAACAAAACTAATAAACTAATTTTTTTGCTGCTGTTTGGAGTAACTTGAACTGTTAGCAATGGGCAACTTAATCAAAAGGAAAATCCAAGACATGAATGAGATAATAATACCAAGCTAATCGCACCATCATTGTGGTGCAAGTTCCGTATTACATACTTCTGAAGCAAGTCAGAGAAAAAGGAGGGCTTTTTCGAGGAAAGCCTAGGAAAAGTGGAGCAGTCTACTCCAAACAAAGCTCCACTCCAAACCCCGCTTGCCACACACGCTACCACCGTGTGGAGCACAGAGCAAGCCAAAACTCGGAGCGCTCTAAAATACAAAACAACGTTCTGACTCAGTCCCTGAGTCAGTCTCCATGACTGCATACTTCTTAAACGGTCCAAGATGTCTGCCCCCTCAACAGACTACTTCCAAATCTAAACAAAGGAGACAGAAGAGAGAGAGAAAAAAAAAAAAAAAAAAAAAACACAAACACGACTGGAAATTAGTCCACGGAACTGCCCTCATTGTTTAATACAAGGCCTGCCAATAATACAGGACAACTATTCCTCCTGAAACTCTCCACAATGAAGGCTTACGCACACAACCTCCCATCTTAGACCCATTTACTACACTGTAGGTTACAGTGACACTCAGGCAACAACAACAACAACAACAACAAAACATAAGCATGAATGGAAAGTAGTCCACGGAACTGCCCTTATTATCTAATACAAGGCCTGCTAATGATAAAAGACAACTATTCCTCCTGAAACTCTCCACAATGAAGGCTTACGTGTTCATCCTCCCATCTTAGACCCATTTACAGTACAGTATTTCACTGTGGGCCACAGCGACACTCAATCAACACTGGCTGGACTGTGCTGTGCTATGCAGTGCAGCGCAGGAAAGCCCCGCAGTCTTTTTCAAACCACAGCAGCAGCTGTCTCCCTGGCAGAAATTTCCAGAAAATGTTTTGCGTCCGGGCCTCAGCTCTGAGATTGGTTGGTTGGTCTAGACCTCAGCTCAGAGACTCTGAGGTTCTCTCGGTTCAGATTCCTGGGAGACATCACATGAAGGGCTCTCACACATGGCAGCGCTCTCACACACACACACACACACACACACACACACACACACACACACACACACACACACACACACACACACACACACATGCCCACACACACACACACACACACACACACACACACACACACACACACACACACACACACACACACACACACACACACACACACACACACACACGCACACACACACACACACACACACACACACACACACACACTCATGCGCACACACGTCTGTGCATCGGACCACTGAGGCAACCAGTCATCCTAAATCTGTCGCGTGCTGCGAGTCATTGGAACTCAAGAGGACGTGCCGGCATGTCGACCATCGCCCTTGTAACAGGATAACGCGCCCTGGAGCACTTTGCCCGGGCCTGTCCTCAGATCCCCCCCTCCTCGGGGCTAAATCTCGCTCGCCGGCACTTAAACTGAATCATGAGAATGTGATGTTCTGTCCTGTGCCTGGGACGCGGCCAGCCGACTCTCTCTCTCTCTACAGCAACAGCAGCAATAGTAGCAGCAGCAGTAGCAGGTCTTGCCACATTACAGCCACTGATCCGGGGAGTTCTTGGAACGACGGTGGTCGGAAAAGAAACCGACTCGCCTGATATCATACTAGTGGAGGGCTGCGCACTTTTATGACCACCCAGGAAGACAGACACACACCCACACAGGTGCAGATAAGATGAGATGAGAGAGGATGAGGGGGGGGGGGGGGGGGAATCTGGTGTAAGTCTGTGTGGCAAGGGTGGGCACAGCAGAAACTTTGCCAACCCTCCACGGATGTGCTTCCGAGCTCCGGCCACCGCCCCCACACAAAGTCCCTCTAAGGCTTGCTTGGGTGTGACTCCCCGGAACGGTTCAGTGTGTCCCTGCCCGTTTGCCCTACTTGGCACGCCGTAACCCCCGGCCGCTCTGTTACATCAGCGCCACTAAAAGCAGAGATCGCTATGTGACGGCGTGCCGCCGCATGCCAGCTCCCAGGTGGCCCGGCCGAGTGGTAAACAGAGGCGGGCGGGAGCGCAGCGATCAACAAAAATAAACCTTGGCCCTCCCTCCCTCACGCCAGGGCCCCGGACCTTTACACCTCGCCGCCGACACCTGCACACACACACACACACACACACACCCCGACAGGAGACGGCGCAACACACACAGACACACACACACCCGACAGGAGACGGCACAACACACACACACACACACACACCCGACAGGAGATGGAACAACACGCACACACACACACACACCCCAACAGGAGACTGTGCAACACACACACACAGACACAGACACACGCAACACACACACACACACAGACACAGACACACACAAGCGCGGCGAGGACACACAGGGACACTGTAACGTCTGGCTGGTGTCCTGTTCCATTTCGCAGCGCTGCAGTTTCTTTAACACCACTTTGGCATAATGTTGCACCATAGTGCTCAGGCGCTCTGGAGTTTGCAAGAGGATAACTTTTCTCTGCAAGAGAGAGAGAGCGGCTGTAGGAAGTTTGAGACCTACAACTATTTTATTTTTTTTATAAGTTATTATTCCGCCAGCCGTGCCTACCACACGGCCCTCTGCTTCAACCGCTAAATTTTCAACAAGCAAAAACAAGGCCTCTGCTTCTTTGTTCTTTGTCAGGGCAAATGTTTAGTCTGGACAGTGGGGCATGGAAGGGAGCCAGTCCGTGTCTGGACGACAGAGCGAGCGAGCGAGCGAGCAAGTGAGCGAGCTCAGGCCGTCGCCAGAGTTAGTTAGTCGAGCGGAGGGGTCCGGAGGGCGTAAATGGAAGCCTGCAGGTGGGGGAACCGAGTGGATGTGTGTGTGTGTGTGTGTGTGTGTGTGTGTGGCGTTAGCTCCTGTCTGCTGCGTTGTTTAGACTCATCTGATCGGGCTGGACTTGCTTCGCTTCCACAACCAGCGTTGAGAGTTGAGCGACCATGTGGGATGGGTGCAGCCGACCCTCCTCGTCCTCTCAGACCCCCCACCCCACCCCACCACCCACACTCAGTGTCCTTCTTCTCACATACCACAGACTCCAAAGCATGGAGCAAGCAACAGACACTTGTGAACCTGAACACAAACACTCACTGGCACACACACATATTGAACCTGAACACATACAAAAACACTCACTGGCACACACACATATCGACCCTGTTAGCTACTATACAGCAGGTACTGTGTAATGATTCAACACTTCAGATACCAACAAAACAAAACAAACAACCAAGAAATCGTAAAAAAAAAAAAACAGTCAGTGAAGCAGGAATATAATTACACAAAACAGAACGACAAAGAGCTTCTGGTGCAAGAGATGAGACAGATGCAGCGATTTAGCAGTTCCTGCTGGAATCTACTGTGAGCATGTACTTAAATATATGTGTGAGTGTGTGTGTGTGAGTGTGTGTGCCATTCTTTCAAGGGTGCTTTAATGCCAGGCTTGGGGTTGTGTGTCACATTTTTGTGTGAGTATATGTGTGTGTGAGTGTGTGAGTGTGTGTGTGTGTGTGTGTGTGTAGGGGGGGCCGACGGAGGAAGGGAGGTACGCGGTGCGGGAATGGTGCCCCACCAGCGCCCTCACTCCATACCACAGTTCCGCTGACTAACAAGTGGCACCAGACTTTGGCCCGAGGCACTGTGATTCCAGTAAAACGCTCCTCGTTATGCAACCCCTTAATAAGTGTCACCTTATCTGAACTCCGCGGCTCTCCTCTCGGCTCCAAAAGGGAGCGCAGCGAAAGGCTCTGTGAGTCAGGAGCAGCTTTTTTTTTAAAAACCGACTCGTCGTCCTATGTGGTCTTTTCAGAAATCTGAAATATTACACTCAGGGCTTTCATTACTTAAATCGCTTGGCACGGCTCGGGCGAGTTACAAGTCGAGTCACAGGCACAAACAAGATGGGTAGAACAGAACGAGACCGACTAAAAAAAACAGAGAGGCGAATCCTGCTGGGGAGTTATGGAGACAAAGTTCGGCAAAAAAAAAAAAAAGAGGGAGGAGCGAAGGCGGAGGAGGGGCAGAGGGGACGGCTCTGAGCTTGAGAACACACACACACACACACACACATACACACACACACACAGACACACACACACACACACCACTACCCCTCGACCGACTCAAAGAGGCTTGGTTGGCAGTGGCCCAAACTGGCCGAGGCCCTCACGTGCCAAACTCAGATCAGCCTGCTTGATTGCATCTGTGCCCTGCTTCGCAACATTCTCGGAAAACCGAACAGGACGCCGCTCCAGACCCCGTGCTGGTTCTCAGGCGGTACTACGGGGGGGGAAAAGGGCTGAGTGGTGGAACGCGCTGTTGACTCTGACACAATTCTATCTACTAAATGTAGGGCCAAAAGTCATGTGCTATTACATTTTAATTTAGGATGTTTGACTGTCTTTGACTAAATGTTTATATAATGTCTATTCTATTGCAAATTGCTTTGGACAAAAGCGTCTGGAAAGAACTATAGACATTAACATAAATAAGTTTTCTTAATTGCTTTGGAACATCAAGGTGTGCATGATATGTAATTTAGTAAACATTCTAAAAATACCGTGTCACTGAACCTGATGAAGCCATGTCTGACGCATTATGATATAACTGCTTTAACCCATCTGCATGTCATGACTTGGGCAACACAATGGACACTGTCAACACTTGTTTTGGGGGGGTATGACTAACAGTAGGCAATTGTACATACTTTTATCAAAGTGTCAAAAGTGTCAAGACATTCAAAAGAGAAATGACTCTTGAACAAATGAATAGATATATAGTGTGATTGAACAATCAGTTTTGAGAACTTTTAACAATTAATTCTGATATGAGAACTGCAAAGAAATCGCCTATCTTTATACTATACACCGAATCCCCCATCTTTTGTTATTTGTCTGTCTGTGAAGGCGTCAGTGATTATATCAGGGGCTTCAGGGCAACAAACCAAAGGTACTGCCTGCTCTCCTGCCGGACCTGCGCCCATCGATTCAGGACATCAAAGAACAGCTCAGGCTCCAAATATTTGTGCTGGCCAGTGACGCGCAAGTGGAGTAGGACACTGAGAGAGGCAGACACATGGCCAGCGTGCGTGTGTTCGACGCAAGTGTGTGGGTGTCTGTTTGCACAAGCCCAACGAAGAAAATAAGACACCGGGTTCATGTGCGAAAATCCTAAATCGTTTCGATCACCACCCCATTCCTGAACGAGCATAAATAAACGAGTTGCCTCAGCACTATTTGCTGTGGTGTGCGCAAATGTATCACTCGAAGAACTTCACAGGATGGTCATCCAGCATAAACATTATGGAGATGAACGTCGATAAACAAAAGGGGCTGTTTATTCTAGGCGACAACACTTTTTAAATCACAGTCGAGAGGCTTCGAGCAGGAACTGGGCCGAGTTCAGTGGGCCAGGGCAGAGATGAGGAGAGGTAGAAGGGGACTTGAAAGAGAGAGAGAGAGAGAGAGAGAGAGAGAGTTGGAGAGGAGGAAAGGAGCCACTGCGTCCTGGTTCTCCTTTGGCGCGTGGCTTCAAGCGATGGCCACGTTCGCTCACACGCACACGAGGGAGGAGTGAGCTGTGGGCTCCTGTTGTGAGTGTGTCATGACTCACCTCACGCGAGAGAAAGAGAGAGAGGGATGGATGGAGAAAGAGGAATGGATAGCATTGGGGAGAGGGAGAATGAGAGAGGGGGAGAGAGTGTGCGTGAGGTATGACTCAACCACCAAAATAAAATCACCAGCATTTGCCCTTTTAATGTCTCACACCAAGGAAGATTTTTCTCTCCCTTCATGAAATGTGCACACACACAGCCAACTGATTGCATAAACAGGAGTCGAATACTCCACTTGTCTTTCTTCTAGGAAGCCGCTAGCATTTTTCTCATGTCCTGTCTTCCAATTAAGTCTATTGCCTTTCTTTGAAGTTGTGTGGTAAACATGCAAATTAAACAGAAGACAAAAGTTTTTTGTTCCAGATCACCTTTTTCTGTTTGAGATAACGTTTACCAAATCTGTGTAGTGGCCTCTTCCTCAGAACTCAGAATGAGAAAATTTGCAATGGAAACCGCAAAGATCAGACAAATCATAACACCCACAATTCAACAGGTTTCAGGGCACTTCGCCGGGTCCATAAGAGTAACACATTTACATGAGAGCAAAGTACAAAATTACATAAAACAGCCTGATCATTAACTATGCACATACTGTATGATATGGAGGGAACAACAGTAAGCAATAGTGAATCATTGCCAATCAACAGCATAACTTCCAAACTGACTTGGAACTACTTGGTTTGACCCTTAGCAAAACATAACAGGAGAGTTTCAATAGGAGGCCAGCGAGCGAACTAGGGAGGACAGGCCAGCGGCTCTTAAAATTAGCTGAGGCTTCTCTTTGCTCTGGTTTGACAAAGTTAGCCATCCAGAGCCTCGGCCTGCTGCTGGCGCCACCGGACAAGCCAAAGTCCAATCACGGCAAGCACAGCTTGTACAAAAGAGAGCGCTCTCTCTCTCTCTCTCTCTCTCTCTCTCTCTCTTTCTTTCTTTCTTTTCATTGTGTCAAGGAGAGCAGGGGGAAAAAAAGAGGGATATCTGCCGTGCCGTGGACGACAGACTCTGAAGAATAGGAGATGAAGTGCTCGCCTCCCACTCCTCCTCCACTGTGTTCTCTCTCTTTCTTTCTCTCTCTCTGTCTCCCTCACTCTCTCCCTCCGCCCCTTCACTCCCCTTTTTTTTTTTACAATCTGTGACAAGTGGGCTCAGACAAAGAGGGCTTAATAGAGCCATGACAGTTTAGCAGTAGGAGGAGGAGGAGGAGGAGGAGGAGGAGGAGGAGGAGGAGAAGGAGGAGGATGGTGAGGGGGAGGTGGGAGAGATGCAAGGGGCTCTATCTATGAATAACCCAGCTAGGAGTGGTGCTGAATGGCATCTCGTCTTTCCCACAGTCTCGCCCACCCCGCCGCCTGGACCCCTCTTTGTGCCAGGGCCAGAGGGAGCGCGGCGCTATCCAGGGCGGGCTCCATGCCCATAAAAGTGGCAGAAGAGACAAGCGGGCAGGGTGCCCCTGTGCCCCTGTGTGCCCATGAGCACTGGACCACTGCGTTCATATTCTTCTCCCTTCGGTACTGGCGAATAGGGCAAGAGAGAGAGAGAGAGAGAGAGAGAGAGAGAGAGAGAGAGAGAGAGAGAGAGAGAGAGAGAGAGAGAGAGAGAGAGAGAGAGAGAGAGAGCAAGAGAGAGAGAGAGAGAGAGAGAGAAGGGAGATGGCTCTTCCACAGTAAAGTCGTGCACATGGTCTCAAAGTCATATATATATATTCTGCCTTGATATAAATAGATGGATTCACATGTGAAAAAGCAGATCAGAACTGAAACAAACATGACAGTTTTGCTAACAACATGCTTAAAACCTCCACATTATTTGTTCAAGCACTGGCTTATACCATTCTTGTAAATGATCAACAGGTCAAAAGGACAGGACATGCATTTTGCACACACAGTGACCCTGAGTGGGAAGCAAAACACCTGTAATTACAAGTTACTTAAGACCCTGTAGTAATCGGAAGAAGCCATAAAGGAGGTGTGTGTGTGTGCTGCGAATGGCGAGAGATCCTCGGTATAGTTTCTTATCTAAGCTGTACTGTGAACTTGGTGTGCGTAAGCCACATGGCATTCTTACATCATACAACATGCAAAGAATAACAATCATATGATCTTATGTCACTATACTGCTGCCACTGCCAACCTGAGTGAACAGAGAGTGAGACAGAGAGAGACAGAGACAAACACACACACGCAGACACATGTAATGACAAACAGAGGGTTATGGTAGTGCACTCCCTGCCATCAATACCCAAACAGCAGTGCGTCACCAAAACACACAGGTACAAAAAGACAGGACTCGTCCTACTCCCAAAAACAGAGGGCAACCCTCATTCCATTCATCCAGCTTCAGACAGGTCTGTCAATGCCTGTCAAAACACACAGTTTGTGTGGAATGCAGGGACAAAAGTCTCACCCGCAAAAGAAAAAGAGAATGAGTAAGCCTGTCTAACCGCCACAGAGTGACGTGTGTGACTTTGACAAACCCCAGTGAGGGAATTGTCTCCTAAATCCTTCTGGGTGGCGACAGGCCACAGGCGGGGGAGCTACACCTAAATACTGCGCAACCTCCATCAATCAGGCTACACCACTACACTGTTGCCATGGATTTTCACGTGGCACTGTTTACTTGTTTACCTTCTCGTTGTCAAGGCTTTTTCTCGCACGCCATGGATAAATCAATACTGACAATACAACTAAAGGCTTCACAACCCACCCCCACCCCTACCCCACCGCCATCCCCCTTCTTAACGAGTGTGCGCCAAAGACGGGCCGGATCTGAAGCATCCGTGACTCAGTTTCATTCTTTCATTCCCCCGACGCACAACTGTGTTGTATCCGACAGTCAATTCAACGCAATACACCACTGGCAGGAACCACAGACCCTGTAATATACAGCCCCAATCTCCCTGATTTATTTGGGAGGGGGGGGGGTGGTGGTGGTGGATGGGAACAGGGGCAGTCTGGAGAAGGGGAGGTATATATGTATGTATGTATGTGTGTGTGTGTGTGTGTGTGTGTGTTTGTGTGTGTGTGTGTGTGTGTGTGTGTGTATGACTGTGTATGTAGGGGGGGCAATGATCCAGAGAAATCTCTTGAGTCAGCAGACACTTGGTAACAGCTCAAGCTCTGAATCAGATGACTGCAAGCGGCCTGCCACAGAGACGACTGACCTGTTATCTCTGAAAATGACCATGTGCTGCTAATGGTCAGGCAGAGTGGAGTGGCCTGCACTGAGCAATGAATAGGCAGCATTCAAGGAGAGCCAGGGTGCAAAACAGAGTTCAGGGAAAATACAATGGAGAAGAAAATACCTTGGCAATTCCAAGGCCATATAAGCAGACTAAATCGAAAAAGTATGTATATATAGGTCTATTTGAGACATTGGCAAGTCTCTCTGTCTATGTCAGCCTGACTCAGCCAGAGAATAGAGACTGAGTTTCTACACGTGTCTATGTGTTCATCCGTCCCATTACACAACATCAGCCTTCTGTTATGAACACTTCGTTGTTTTCACGCCAAGTAGCCTATTTATCATGGATACAACTGGCACGCTATCAGTCGATGATTTTTAAACCATGACAACTTCCTAAGATTTCGAACTACACACTCAGGGGAACTACTGAGCAGTAGCCTACATTTAAAAGTGAATACACAAGCCTACCTTCCAACCGGCAGAGCTATTGCTGTCACCCTTGTCCTTGAAATAAGGGACACTCTTCACCATCCAGTCGTAAATCTGCGACAAGGTGAGGCGCTTCTCCGGGGAGCTCTCGATAGCCTTCGTGATGAGATCAGCGTAAGACATATTTCCCCAGGCATTACGGCGAGACGAGCTGCTCTTCCGCTGAGCAGCGGCAGCAGCGGCCGCCGCCACCGACGAGGTCGAGCCGACCGGAGAGGAGAGCAGGGGCACCTGTTGCTGGTGCGCTATCTGTGGGCTCGGCAGCTGCTGCTGCTGCTGTTGATGTGGATGAGTCTGGATACAGTTCTCCTGACATGAGAAGTCACTGCACAGGCCCAGGGGCTTCTGCTCCGGGTAGTCTTCATTCTCCTCTAACAAGCTGAGATTGTTGATGAAGTCAGCATTGTTGGTGGGCTCCTGTTTGACGGAAGGAGCTGGCGAGGATGTGTTGGAGTCAGCCGGGTTGCTAAAGTCCGGCCGTGGTAGGGGCCAAGTACAAGACCGAGGCCGGGAGAGGGGCTCGAAATCCGGGTCGATATCCACTAACTGTCGCTGGGCTGCTTCAGCCATAATAGCAATAGAAAGTCCAATCCAAGAGTCACATAGAAGTTTCAAGGGAAAAGTTACTCATGCGCAACAAACCCAGAGAAAACAAACCGAAATTGAACAGCAATAGTAAGGAAATAAGTCGCGTCACATACACCGCTAAAACTATTAACCTACATTAGTGTAGGCTACAAGTCCGCGAAGCCAAGCGAAGTCCAAGCGTAAACACCAAACTAGATGTGGCGCAGCAAAACACTGAGAAACGTCCCTGTCCAGCTGATAGGCGGTAGTTGTTGTCTGCAATCCAGTCTTAACAGTACTCCGCTCGTAGGCTGTCGTGCCTATCCGTATTCCTGCCTGTTGAGTGTGGTTGTACTGAGCGTAAGTGCTGTTACTGGAACTATCATATGTCAGCTGACACCACCCCTACTTGAGTGACAACGCGGGACCGCCAATGAGTGCGCCTTTTAAAAGTGAAACAGCAGGGGAATGTTTTCTTCTCTTTGGTCTGATAAACATATCCTGTCTCAATTAAACGAATCTGCCAGAGCCTTGTTGTTTTCTACATGAATTGTTTCTTTCGGACGTGTTCACCTATTTTCCTCAAAACACTTTGTTTGAGTCGGGGGAAATGAAGAGCCTGTTTTGAAAGCTTTGTTTGTCACGAGCGAGTTGTTTAGTAAATGGTGGTTACATTGTAATAACTTATACCTCACTTGACCTATATCACCTGCATTGATTTGATTGTAACTAGCAGCCTAGGCATAGCCTATCGCAAAATTTAGACTTGTTATTTTTTCACATTTATAGCAAAACGCTTTTTCAATTCACTTAGGCTACTCTAAAAATAACCTGTTACATCAGGGATCAATTTAGGACAACTTGAATTTTAAAAGCAAAATGCTCAATTGAGCTAGGCTCGCTGCATTTTCTCGTCTAGGCCATTGGCACATTTATGTGTAGCCTTGCCTTAGCCTACACTATAAACCCATTCATCACCTAGGCTACATGAATCAATAGGCCTATGTGAATACGGAATACCAAATATGCAATAGCCTGCTTTTAATCAATATTAGGAGTAATAATCTACTTTTAAAAAAAAATAAAACAACAATGATTACAGAGGGACAACCTGTTAACAGGCCTACAACTAAATGTGGTCACATAGCCTTCTCTTGAAGCGTATCAGTGCCTTTCAAATTGGGACACCTGCCAAAAGATAGTTCGTCTCTTTAAACCGATGGACGCTGTAAATATTAGCACCAGCGTTGTAGGCTTAACAAATTGGCCTCGGCAATTCAACTATGTTTATAAATAACTTCTTATTGCAGCCTACATCATGATTACGCGTAATGCAAAGGGAGATTTTTGCTCAAAAACAAAAGGACCAACTCTTCCAAATCAGACACATTGTCTTATTATTGTTTCAATATCTCCATCTTGTGGCCATACTCTGAACTACCTCGTTTTAGATAAACATTCTTGCGTGCGTCTTGAGACTTGCGCACTTCCTTATCGCATTTGGTCGTGGTCGCGCGTGTTTATTCGGCAGCAGGTATATGTTCACTTGTATTTATTGCACACACTTATGTGTGCTTTTATCACCAGATATATTATCTATAAATAGGTTTAAACAGCTTTCTTTCAGTTTTACATTTGCTAGCTTGCTAACTTGCAGGTGCTGTCTGCTGTTCAGGTTTCCCGGAATGCTTACGCGGCAATTCCGGGTCTATCTCAGGAAATTCAAATGGACTTTGCCAAAATAACCTCTTGCCAGACATCAGACATTAACGTGTTGCGTTAACATATGGAATATATGTGACTGAATCCTCAAGATGGCCTTGGCCTGTTGATGTGCCATGAGGTTTGAGTTAGGCTAAACATCACGGACAAGGTAGGTATAACGGCGTATGGATCACCCACGTTTTAATATGTTCCAAAAGATATGCCTAAATGAATAGAACCTGTTTTCACTGAAATATTTGCAACTGCTGGTCACATTTTCTGGTGCCATAGCGACAAAACCTGGTGATGTATCAGGCTGGAACGGTCTCATTTAAACAGGATTAGACTTCTTGCGCCTAATTTGGGCTAATTCTTTGGCATCTCAACGCCAAAATAGATCTCATGTTTCTTAAAGGGTCAGATCATTCTTTTTATGAAGACGACTGTGCACGTTAATTTGTGCTCCAAGGTGTTAGGAATGGACTTGGAAGTAGGTCTAGAATAGGACACACTCTGATGTGGAAATATTAAACTGCGTACTGGCCTATACTGCAACAAAATGTGACCCTTTTAATCACGTCTTACTGTTAATCATTAGTCAGTAGCCTAATCAATGGTCCACACAGGATTCCGAGCTGAGGATTTTAGTGTGGGGAAAAATCCAGTAGGCAAAGCCGTAATCATATGGTTATAACCATACATTATTACGGTTTTGCCTACTGGTAAAGTAGGCCTAGGCTATATAGTCATGTGTGTCGTGTTTAGTTATCTCTTACTTCTCTTTTTTTGTGTGCCGTTAATCAGGACACTTTTATGCACGAGAACTCAGTGGCCCGCATCTGGGCCAGAACATAAAAATGAGGCTATAAGTCCAAGCGTAAATAAACTAGATGCGGCGAAGAACTTCCTCAACAGGTCCCAAGCCGGAGCGGGTGGGGGGAGTCCGCCCCCCTCTCGCCAGGCTGGCAACCACCAGCGTACACAGCGTGGGCACTCTGAGCTTGGAATGCAGAAATGAGATGATCACCTTGCAGTCATCCTCTCTTGAGCAATAGCTTACGATATATGAAAGTCCTAGAATACAATGGAAGCATGAACTCTACGCTGAAAAAAAAGCAGAAGTGTGAAATTACGCACTGCCTTCTGTCTCCGCCTCTCTGTAATAAAAGCCTACCGCATCATGAATGTAGAGCTGTCTAAAGATCTGCTGCCATTCTCTGATTTAGAGGCTGCTGTGAGGAGGACTGGAGTGTAAAAGAGGACTAGAGTCTGTGTGGGGGATTTGTATTTGAATCATCATCTTCATCATCATCCTCGTCATCATGGCTCCACATCCTGTTGTCCAGGCCATGATAGACCTCACTGCTGGAGCTGTTGGTATGGTAGACCTTTTCAACTTTTCTTATTTTTTATTATTTATATATTTATACTTGTTCCTTTTTTATGCTGCAATCATTTCATTTTTCCTTTCATTATTATTATTAGTGTATGGTACGGGCACTGTGGCCAGTTGTGCCACCTTTTCCCACTTAATACTGTCAAGGGCCCACATTCACAAAGAATCTTAAGGCTGAGAGTAACTCCTAACTGAAACTCCTGAAAATAATGGCGGTGTCCATTGCAACTTTAGAGGTGGGTTGCACCAACAAGGATTACGTTTTAACCTGGATTAAATCAAGGGTTATCCATTAATTACAGTTGCACCAAACTTTAAACCTTGCTGCTGAGGTGGTTTAGATTTCTGAAATAGCTGCATAATGGATTGAAGAATATCGAGTCCTACAAAGGAAACTAATAGACCGTCTCAACCTTATGGAGTTTTATGATGAAGAAGAATTTTCTTGGAGATACCGATTCAACAAGGCATCTGTAATAAGATTCAATGTAAAAATCATGTACACAATTAAAGGTTTAAACAGTTAAACTATGCTTAAAATTAAGTAGTGCAACATAGCTGGAATTACTATAGATTTAAACCTAGATCTACAAATCCTTCATGAGGCCTAAACTACAATTAATTTAATCCTTGTTGGTGCAACCCACCCTAGGACTCCTACATTTATTTTCACTAGTAATCCATAATTTATTTTACCTCTTAAAGTAGCACCGGCCAGGTTAGAAGTAGTCGAGAGGACACGGCGGTCACTCCAAGTCAAGCTACATGTAGCGCATGACAAATGACGTCAACCACAGCAACAGAGCTCTTATCTTATCTGAGGAGTTGTCATTTTTCCTTACAAAAAAGTTGGTCTCTGCTGCTTTGTGTATAGATGTTAAACTTAGTTAAAAACTTTTAGTGTGATTTAGGAGTACTCTTAGTGGTAAGATAAACATTTTTGTGAATACGGACCATGACATAAAGGACTACCCACAAATGAATCAAGTCAAGATAGTAGTGTATAGACTACAGTATGTCATTGCCATCTTCATGCCATGTGTTACAGTGAAGTTTAAAAAGTGAAACAGCCTAGATGGTTGTGCAGTACATTCAACTCTCTGGCCATTTAGGAGTTCTGTGTAGAATCCATAGGCTTATGTCAGTTTAAAGCTCTAACATCATCTGCCATAAATATGTTATGTCGTCACTATTCTTTTTACTGGGCCTCTTTTGTTCCCAGAGTGCAGGTAGCAGACCACAAAACATGATCTGTTCAGACCATGGTGTCTAGCTGGCGACCACATAGAGGCCACACTATGACCCCCCCCCCCCTTCTGCTGTTGTAGCAATCCCAGTTTAGAGCCAGGTTTCATTCAGTATGAGAGTGTAATTGTAGTTTTTACAATATGCATTATCAGGTAGCGATCACCTTAAACTATGGCCAGTTCGAGATGAGGAAAACTGCTGCTGGCTCTGCGTGTAGGACATACAGTAGGGTCACTGCTAAAGTTGCACAATTTGCCAGATGAATCAACATCATGGAATTGCACACTTACAGGAAAGGAGAGCGCAAGTTCAGTGATCAGGAACTGGTAGGGTGCGTGGTGGTCATGATACATGATGAATATGTGATGGATACGTGATCTTTTAATTTGAGGAACTTTACAATCGATTACGGTTATCGAGCAGTTACTTTCACATTCTACAGTCTGCTTGGAGTACACATTCATAATGTGAGATAAGATTACTGTAGCACCATCTCCTTTGTTGAATACAATGTATTATGCTAAGGAGAACAAGGCCACATTACATTAACCTTTCTAGGTGCTCTAATAACTTATGGCCCTGTATGTACAGATCATTTGTATGGTAGGAGCAGGCTTCACTCAGTCTCTTATGTTTCTTTTTAGAGTGCTTGGCCAAACTTATATGCTTACTTACTCAGAAACAGAAAAAGGCCGCACTTTGCATATAAACGTGTTTTATTGCACAGACGCGTTTCGGCTTAGCACCTTCCTCTGTGTGCTCAAAGATCAATTATCAATAAAGATAACTAGATGATATGTAAGTGTCTTATGCGTTAGTATCTCATCCATGGTAATAGGATATTAACTGTTCCTTATACATGGTATACAGTAAATGGAAACAATATAATACAATATAAAGGAAAGCACTTCCCCATTAGTGCAAGTATAAACCAAGGGTCAGAGTGACGGAAATCCCTTCTGAATTTCAGAGAATGTAGCAGCTCTGTACATACGGGGAAGGAAAAAGGCCGCACTTTGCATATAAACGCGTTTCGGTTTAGCGCCTTCCTCGGTGTGCGCAAAGACTATTTTGCATATAAACTTGTTTTATTGCACAGATAGTCGGTGCAATAAAATACGTTTATATGCAAAGTGAGGCCTTTTTCCCTCCCTGCATGTACTATATCCTATTACCATGAATGAGATACTAACGCATAAGACACTTGTACAAACACATTTTAAGGATGCAAAATATCATCTAGTTATTTTTATTGATAAAAACTCCGGAAATATCTATAATTTGTTCTGTCAATATCACACACCCCTAATAGTAGGCCTATCTGAAGTTTTACCCGCTCAGAAGAAAACATGTGAATCCAATTCACAAACGTAATGCAAACAGCACAAACACCAACGCAAACAGCAATGCACAATCTTCAGGATCAGACAGATAACTGTAACAGAACACAGGGGAAGCAGCCCCAGACAAGTTTCGACCTGAATGGCTCAGAATATATCTGTGGTTCGAATGTAACGACAGTGTAATGAACTCCTTGGTTTATAAAATGAATGGCCTTGGTGTGGTCGGCCAAAGGTAAGATTTATTTAAGCCTGCACCCCCCCCAAACTGTACTAATCCCCTCTATGTCAAGCACTAGGGGGGGAAATCTCTGTCATTTTGAAAAAAAAAATAATAATAATTGTAAGCCCTGATAGAAGCCGGCCTGCTAGAACTGCAGATACGTCCAGTTGCAGTGCTGAGTAATGCAGTGTAATGGTGCCGGCAGCGGCTGGGCCACTGGTCACCAGTCGAATGCTGGTAAAGTATGAAAGCGGGTGGTAGACTTCAGACACAAAATAATGATCTGCTATTGAGTGGCTGGTGAATTTGAGCACTTGTTTGTCAGTGGCTTTTTTTTTTTTTCAAAGTACATTTCCAGGATTGTAGGTGCAGTGGTTTACTCATGCCTACCAGCTGTGTGGTTCCCGAGCAGATTGTGTGTCCTACCATGTGTGCAGTGCGATAGCGGCAAGCCGGATTGAAGAAAGACCCCAAAAGCACTCGCGCTGGCCATGCGCCATGTTGTGAGTGAGGGGGGGCGCTCACTGCACTGAATGATGTCTTTGTTCATGACCATCCATCCACTGCTTTTTGGAATCAGTCCGTGTGCTCATTTTATGCTCATCCAACTTACCATCTCTCCCTCTATCTGCTGTTGTGTTGATGTAACTGGTCATCTTTCTTCTCTCTCTCTCTCTCTCTCTTTCTCTCTCCCCCTCTTATGTGAACATACCAATTCACCTGTCCCAGGTGGCACTGCTTGTGTGTTCACCGGGCAGCCCTTCGACACGGCCAAGGTGAAGATGCAGACGTTCCCGGGCATGTACCGCGGCTTCCTGCATTGCTTCTCCTCCGTCTACCAGCAGGTGGGGCTGCGAGGCCTGTACCGCGGCACCTCGCCGGCCCTCATCGCCAACATCGCCGAGAACGCCGTGCTCTTCATGAGCTACGGCTTCTGCCAGGACGTGGTGCGCTACATCTCCGGCCTGGAGCGGGGAACCGAGCTCAGGTGACCGGACGCCCCCGAACACAAACACCTGAACCAGAGCAGTCACACAGTCAGAGTATCCAACTGATAGATACTGTAGATAGATACTGTAGATAGATAGATAGATAGATAGATAGATAGATGGATAGATGGATAGATGGATGGACGGATAGATAGATAGATAGATAGATAGATAGATAGATAGATACTTCATTGATCCCCAAGGGGAAATTCAAGGTCCCAGCAGCTTAAGACACCACACACAACATAAACTGCACTACTGTATAAACTGTATAAAGACAACTCAACAGAACCACTGTTTGGGCTCAGTAAAACACGTTCAACCTTTCTGTTACGCCGGAATGTAGAAATAGTGAGTTGTTTTGTAAATGGCAACCTGACATTCCTAAAGATTCCAAAACTGTTGATATCCCACCTTACCTCATTAGAGTGAATCCACTATTGTTTTGGAGCAACTGCAGGTCTGTCCTGTTGTCTTTACCCATGGTGTTACCCATCCTTTCCTTGCAGGCAGTGGCATGTCAAGGGTGGATCTGATATCAGTGAGCACTTGTCAGTAGGTTCAGGTCAGTGGGTTTTGACATTACAGTCAGTAGGTTGAATTCAGCATGTCCAAGCATGCCCAAAAGGACATACTGAATTAGTTGTCTCCATGAGGCCATGTGGTCAGGACCTCCACTGAGATATGAGACGTACGTCGTACTTACTATCAGATAGAACCGAGCTCATATTCACAAAGCATTCCAAGGTTAAAGGTACACTATGCAAGATTCTCACCTTACAGTAATATAACCTTCATGAAGCCAATTTTATGGTAAACAAACTTGTGATAGTAGAATCGTTCAGCTAGCATAGCTATGCAGCATAGATGTAGTGAGTTCCTACTGAGAAAACCAGCCATGCAACTTCAATTTGCATATTAGCCTATTGCCTTTATTTACAGTTAAGTTTACATAAAAATGCTAAAGTTGGCTAAAAAGAGTATTAAAAAATCATCTTTTGGAAAGTGAGTGATTTCAATTAGACTATTAAGCTGGTTTGATTTGCATTGAGCTCAATGGGCATCAAACAGGCTAATAGGCTAACTGAAAAAAGCCAATGCCAATCTCTAGGTACGGTGAAGGGTATGTCATGATGTGGGGCTATTTTAATTCCAAAGGCCAAGGGAACTTTATCGGGATGCATATCCTGTATCCATGAAATAACTGGCCTTTAAAAATAAAAATCTGCCTGCCTCTATAGAAATTTAACATAGGGGTAAGTATACTTATGGCCCCTGTATTTTACAGTAAGGAAGAACATTTATTTATTTACGATACATTACTCCTTCACAATGAAAATTGGTGTCCGTAAACGTTGGGCTGTATGCATTTGTTTGTTTGTTTGCTTGTTTGTTTGTTTGTTTGTTTACCTCTTGTTCCTCAGGGTGCTCGTATAGACCTCTGAAGTTCGCCTACAAAAACTATGCAAAGCTGCCATCTTTGCCCGTATAAGGAGATCCAGGTGTTATAGTAATAGAAGCTAACTACAGTACCTATGGCAAGTTTGTCTTTGGGGTAACAAAAGTTGCCATATTAACGTACCAAAGATCACAGTATCCACTACAAGGCAGAGGGCAGAAGTGTGTAGAGCAAAACGTCTGCATTTCAGACTTTTATCATCCCTTACAGGGGAGCTACACCAGACGCGTAACTGAAGCGTTCCGTTCGCGACGCGTATGTTGCAGCACTGAAATCCCCATGTTACTTTCCCATAGGAGAAATCGCAAGATACCGGATCTTCATATATGGGCAAAGAGGTTTTTGTAGGTGAACTTCTGAGGTCTATGCCCTCTCATCAGCAAAGACATATCACTCATCATAAGCCAATCACCATGGTCTGTGCAGGCAAGCTCGTGCATGAGAAATGGCGGCTACCATAGCAACGGAGCTCTTATCTTATTTTATCTTATCTTATCTTATCTAAGGAGTTGTCATTTTTCATCTCACTGAAAGTTGGTCTCAGCAGCTTTGTGAGTAGGATTTCTAAGAAAGCTTGTTAAAAACTTTTAGTGCGATTTAGGAGTACTCTTAGTGCCAAGATAAAATGTTTTGCGAATACGGGCACTGATAACGAAGGAGTGAACTTTGAGTACACATTAATGAGTAAATGCATTGTGCTTCTACCATTTTTGTAAACATATTTTACATAGTATTTTAAGTTAAGCTTGGTGTGGTATATACTGTATATTGGTACCAAGCTTAGTTAGTAGCCTGATATGCTTTAAAAAAAGATAGTCTCAATGTTCTTAAACTATGTTTAGAATATGTGGTCAAGTCGTACACTACTGATTTGAAATGATAAATTACTGTAATAGTAGGACAATTTTATTATGAGCTACTAAATGGTAAAGATGTTGATGCCAGAATAGTGAATGCACACCAAGTGAATATGGCCTCGTGTTGATCTCCACGTGTTTGCAAAGTTTTCCATGGCCAGGCATGCCATTTAGCGAACACGATATGCCTGCTCATGTTTATTGCCAGTTTCATATCTCAGCTATGAGTGCCATGGAGGTACACTATATGGGCCTATGTGTGTGTGTGTGTGTGTGTGTGTGTGTGTGTGTGTGTGTGTGTGCATGTGCACATGTATGTATGTGTGTGCTTGTGTGTGTTTGTGTGTGTGTGTGTGTGTGTGTGCGCACGTGCGTGCATGTGTGCCTGCATGTGTATGTATATGTGTATGCGTGTGTATGTATATGTGTATGTGTGCATGTGTGTGTTTGTGGGGGTATGTGTGTGTGTACGTAGTAAACTAACATATGGTTTTGTGCTGTCCCGAGTGCATCTGAGTTCAACTGCAACCCTGTCATGCCCTGCTGATGTTCTCATTTATATCGTCAATCTTTTCTGCTCAAACATAATCATGTTATTTGCTGTCAAAATGACACCATCAATCATTTGCATATCTAAGCTCTTTGCTGGTTTTGAATGCCTGGAGGATTGTAGGCCTACTCAGCAGTGTGTTTGGAATGCACAAAAAGGGATTCACCACGTACCATTATCTCAACGGAACTTGCAACCGCATATCATTTTTACAACAAGAAGTCTTAGCTTTCTTTCTTTTTTTAATTAAAAAAATGTCGGTCACTTTTTTTAGACTTTCCACCACACAGATGCTGCTTCCCATAACAAACACCAGACCAGGGTGTCTCACTCACTCTCACTCTCCTCTCACAGTCCTGCTCGCTCATTCACTCACTCACTCATTCACTCACTCACTTTCCTCTCACTCACTCACTCACTCACTCACCCACTCACTCACTGACTCACTTGTCCTCTTCTCTCTGTGGCCGTGTGGTGAAGTGATATTCAGAAGGCGTGCTCGGGGTCGGTGGCCTCCATCTTCTCCTCGCTGGCGCTGTGCCCCACGGAGCTGGTGAAGTGTCGCCTGCAGGCCATGCATGAAATGGAGGCGTCGGGCAAGATTGCCAGCGGCCAGAAGAGGTTAGTCCGGCAAAAGGGCATCCATCGAAGGGTTAATGAAAGATGGTGAATAAGTAAGAGCAAAGATCATTAAGGGCGGAGCAAGATACTTCACAAGAAGCCACTTCCTGGAACCCAAAACGCAAGAGGGAGGGGGGGCAAAATCCCCCTTTATGCAGAGCTGTTCCATTGAAGTCTATGGAGATGACACGCATGACACACCCCCTTTATGCAGAGGAGGTGATCCCCGTTTTGCGCCCATAGACATGAACTACGACGACGTATCTTGCTCCGCCTTAAGGATCTTTGGTAAGAGGAGGTAGTGGTGGTGTTGGTGGTGGTGGTGGTAGTGTGTTTGACATTTTTCGTCTAGCTGCTATCAGGAGTTTTTAAACCTGATGGAGAAAAGTAAATGAAAGGTTGCAAGAAGGAGGAAATTCGTTGAAAACACAATGTAACCCAATGACATTGGGTGACAGTTGCTGCTGTTGTATATATACTCATTTCGTCATTTGAACATACTGTATCTCCCCCAGATGGTAGTGTGTTTGACATTTTGTCTAGCTGCTATCAGTTTTTAAACCTGATGGAGAAAAGTAAATGAAAGGTTGCAAGAGAGAGGAAATGTCCAAATGACATCGGGTGACAGTTGCTGCTGTTGTACAGTATCTACTCATTTGAACATATCTTCCCCAGCACGGTGTGGTCAGTAGTGAGGAATGTGATTCGGACCAATGGGCCGCTGGGCTTCTACCAGGGCCTGACCACCACCATAGTGCGGGAGCTGCCGGGATACTTCTGCTTCTTCGGCGGATACGAGCTCAGCCGCTCCACATTCGCCAAGCACATGGGCAAGGACAAAGAGGACATAGGTGAGATTCAGCTCAGACCACTGTCTCAAAGCCCCCCCCCCCCGCCCCCTGGCAGGACTAGCTATATTTCCTCCTCTGCTGGAGAAAGTGTGCATGCTATTTCTAGAGGTGAAAAACTCCAGTTTCAGTGAGTAAAAGTCTGATCATGTATTGGTTCTACCTGTGCACTTCGCACAGGTGATCTCATCAATTAGCTGCTCTACCTAGCTGAAGAGTTGTGCTAATTATAATGAGCTGTTTTAAATGAATGGTTGGCACAGGTATGTGGCAGGACTTTTACTCACTGAAGCTGGAGTTTTCCACCCCTGGCTATTTCTCACTTCTCTTACCGGGATAGTAAGTCCCAATGTTGCAAGGTTGGTTTTCGGCCTGGGGACGCTAGGGGAAGCGGGGAAAGTTACCGGAACAGATGATTTAATCATCCAAATGATTTCTAAAAGGGTTTATTTAGTTGAAATACTGTAGTTGCCAAGTTCCCCTTTAATGGGTGCCAGATGTCATCATGTAAGTAAGTAAGCCATTTTAATTGGTCACATTACATCCCAAAGTGCTTCACAGTTAAAAAGACAATTAAACATGAATAATAGGGTTGTATGCTGTTGTGTCCAGCCTTTTCAGATGCTAGCACATCATTGCGAGTTTTTGATGAGAGCTTTGCAATGCAGTATTCTGGACTCTACGTTAGTATACCTGAAATACCTGGTGGTCTGGTGTCATCCCTGCGGCGGTTGTGTTCTGCAGGTGTGGTTCCGCTCATGTTCAGTGGAGGCTTCGGGGGGGCGTGCCTTTGGCTGGTGGTGTACCCCATCGACTGCGTCAAGTCTCGCATCCAGGTGCTATCTCTGGCCGGCCGGCAGGAGGGCTTCATCAAGACCTTCGTTGGCGTTGTGCGTAACGAAGGTGAGCTGTTTTTAAAGCCATTTTCATGTTAGAAAATGCAATTCTAGAGGCTATTGTATTGATTTTGATATGAAGTGGCTCATTGTTGACATTAATGCTGTTTACTGTTTGTTGTTGTGTTGTGTGTGTATGTACATGTGAGTGTTAAGTGGGTGTATGCGTGTAGTTTCAATATGCCTTATAACATGTATATATGTATGTATTTATGTGCATACAGTATGTTGACATTTGTGTCTGTATGCACTCAGACCTCACTGTTTGTCTGTTAACTTGAAAAATCAATAAACAGAAGGTTTAAAATCAGAAAATGCAATTATAGAAAAATATTATAGGTGTACTGTATATAATGTATATATGCTAACTGTAAACCAAAACAAAAGCACATATACAGTATGTGAGTATAGAATATAACTTCATAACCTTTGTTTATGTGTCTGTCTGCAGGAGTGGCACCGCTGTACTCTGGTCTCACCCCAACCATGATCCGCACCTTCCCTGCCAACGGAGCGCTGTTCCTGGCCTACGAGCTCAGCCGCAAGGCCATGATGAGGAAGTATGACAGCTGAGGTCCTTCCGCTGTCCATCCGCAATAGAGCTTCTATGACATGATGATGTTCCTCATCGCCTCGCTGCCATTCAGTCAAGCACTTTATTTTGTTCAGCCACTCCACCTCTCCTCTCTCTCTCAGGAAAATTAGTGACTTGTGTTTTACAGCAGCAGGTACTGTATATTAGAACCCGGTGCAGGATGGATTCCGGTACTGTCACTCCGAATTATGTCATGTTTTGTTTCGTTCTTTCACGGTTCGCACCACCACGGCCTCCTGCAAAGAAAAACATCCATCCAAGAAAAACATCCATCTCTGGCGGAGTTCACACGAGATGGATGTTTTAGGTCCATTCCTGCCCGACCACTCCCATTCAAATGTGCCATGTCTCAATAGCGTGTTTACACCTGTTTCTGCAAAACATGCATTATTTTTAGGCATCTTTCTGCAAACACGACTAATGAGTACACTATAAATACATGTACACATAGATAGCAAAATAACAGGCATACATCTTTAAGGAAAAACAATCTACATTCATTTTAATTTGTACACCTTTATATTTTGCCGGAGTCTTCAAACAATACCTCTGTACTATGACGGTAGTAACCTCGGAGCGGTGGAGGGTCCTCTGTGATCAGAATTGCATTTAGTTTGCACTTGGTCTTGAAATACTTACAAGTCTCTTCTGTAAAAATATCTTGCTGATTCAAATAGTAGTTATCTGATGAATGCAAGACACTCTACTGCTTGGGAGCATAGTTTGGTATTAATAATCTTAACCGTGTTTGATATTGAGAACTTGAGTACTGTCTAAGTAAACACAATAAATCACATGATCTATAAAAACATTTTGTCCTCTGATGACTTCATTGAAAGTAACAATGTATAATGTGCCATTTTACCCCTTATCTCCAGTAGGGGGCGCAGGATATTGCATTGTAATGAGGGCCATCCATCTGTGTGTTCGCTCACATAACCTAAAAACTACTAGCCTGAGTAACTTAAAAATTTCATACAAGATAGGCGTGTAAAATCTTGGATCTGGATGTGTGTTTGTGTGTCCACTCACAAAACGTATAAACTACTACCGCATTTCATACAAAATACGAAGGCATGATCTTGAATCTCGATGCCAGATTTTTTTTTCCACTTCTGACCAGTTATGGGGGGGTTGGTCTGTAGCCACTCGAGTGCTCTTCTTGAAGTTTTTTTTTTTATGCGCAACTCCTTTTGAATCATCTCAAATGAATTCTGTGGAATATCATGTGAGCTTTGTTGGTTTTAACTGAAAATTTGGGAGCTAGACTCCGGTATGCATGACATTCCCTACTTTGTTTTACATGTGAGATGTGTCACAGATAAACTCGACTGTTGCTCCCATTAGCCATCCAGCCATTGTACAATTATGTGGTCTGGGGAAGAACACCCACGAGAAATGTGAGAAAGACTTTCACAGCTCACCGGATTATGTCCGTTTCAGTGTTATTGGTGTGTTTTGTTGTTTGTTGACATGTTTCATGTAAAAAAAAAAGGTGATTTGGAAGTCAAATCCTCACAACCATACAAAACATTTGTCATTAGTCAGCTAATCCAGGAAACATATGGGAACATAGCAGCTGAACATGGTAAGTATTATCCTATTGTTTCTTGGATGTTGGCTACAACAACCAGTATATTGTTAAGTATTTTAAGGCATTAAAGTGGTGAAATACATCTATACAGTACATACAAATAGTAAGCCGTATAGAGCTTTGCACAGAGCTTTAGTTGTCCTGGACAGAGAAGGCAAACATCATTAAAGCATTCAGTCTCCTCCCCAGGGTACCGTTCCTCAGGGCGAAGGATGCCTTTTAACAACAGGTGATGTTGAGGAGCCCCAACACAGCAGCAGAGCGTTGAGTTATCACTCTGTGGTGGAACATGAACGTGAATCCCTGGCTGAGCAAAGGGAAGTGCGTGGTGAGTAGATTTCACAGCCACCGTCTTCACTATGAAGGTGCACTCGAGTTTACACACACACACACACACACACACACACACACACACACACACACACACACACACACACACACACACACACACACACAGACACACCATATGATGCATATGTCATGAAGAGCCTATGCATTAAAAATTCACCAGAGTACATGCACAATGCCATACCTATGGAGCAGTAAAATCCAAACTCAAGGTCCTGGATGCGTGACGCCTCCATGGCGGTGTGATCATATTTCACCAGAGTGGTGTCATATTGTCCACCCATGATTTATTCATGTCACAACACAGCCACATTTTCATCAATAGAGCAGGGTTTCAGGAGCATTTCACTCTTTAAGGTGGAAACTGCATGGGGAAAAAATTCAAAGCTACTGTGAACAGGAGGTGCAAATACATGCAAATAGGCCTGGCTCTGTATTTGTTTGACGCCTATTTAGCAAGAGTTAGCACTGAGAAACCCTGGACTCCGGGTTGTCAGGTAAGGGGATAGGCCACACCCTAAAATGCATGGAGACAAAAACCTCCACTCCCCCTCACACCCTGCGCAGAGCTGTTCCTGGCCTCCAAAGCCTCCCTCTCCAGAGCACTTCCTTACGAGTGCACTGGCAGCAGTCAGTCATGGTGAACCAGCTGAAGATCGCAGACGCTCGCAGTGAGAGTAGCAAAAGCATCATACAGGGTAGGTAAACTATCCACACATGTGCCTATGTACTGCTAGGACATGGACAGAATAATTTTAGACTTTACAGCTTGTTGTTGTTGAGCTCCTTAACTGTTTCTAGTTTTGGCTAATTTGTAAAGGTCTCCTTGTGTTTAAAAGTGGTTGCTATGTGGAGCGGAGACCCTGGTGTATGCTCTTTGGAGAAGTTAGCAGGGGAGGAGGCATAGTTACCAGACAACAGTGAGTCAGGCAATTGGGCATGTGACCGGTCGCTGGAGTGACTTACATCACTTGATACTTTGAAATGAACAACATGCAGTGAGCGAGAAAAGGACCTGATACCTGATGTAATCTAATTTCTCATTACCATACAGCCGCCATTACTGCTGATGGGTTGGCTAAACTTTCAGCACAGACTTTTTAAGGTGTAAATAATAGTCATTTCAGTTTGAATATTTGTTATTATTTTCTAATCTTAAATTACTTCTAAAACTATGTCATGCAATTTCAATGGAACAATGACAAAAGGGAAATGTAAACAGACAGAGGTTTTATAGAATTAATTTATTTAAAAAGTCTTATGGATTCTGAATCATATAGTTGTTGTTTTGAATACAACCATTCCCCATTACCTGGATTTACTGTTGCCCTGTTGTTGATCAGATCTGGGTGATGGGTCTTTGAAATGGAGGACCTGATTGAGCACAGCTGTAGGACCATTTTGTAAATGTATTATTTTGCAAATAATGTGTGTATTAAGTATAGGTTATATAATATATAATATATTAATCCATCTCACCTCTACCCTCAGATGAGGAGGAGAAAGCAGGCTTGGGGAAGTGTGGCTGGATATTGTTTCTCTTTTCTGTGTTGTTCACAGTGGCTACTTTTCCTATATCCATATTCATGTGCATAAAGGTATGTTTTTTTCCCGTATACAACATAAATGAACACTGAGCCTCACACTGCTCCATTTATTCACAATCCTATTTTGATAACAAAAAAGGGATATTGATATATGACTCTCGTTTGAAAAGGTGTATCTCTTTCCTTAGATTGTGAAGGAGTATGAACGAGCAGTTATGTTCAGACTGGGTCGTATTGTGGATAGAAAACCTAAAGGACCGGGTGAGATCTGATCATTTATCTGAAACACATCCATTCCAATTTAGCTGTGTAATTGATTACTCAAGATGAATTGTCTAATGATGCCCTGATTTCTACCTGTTTAGGTATTTTCATTGTGGTACCCTTCACAGACACATTTGTGAAAGTGGACATGCGCACCATCTCCTTTGATATTCCACCACAAGAGGTCTGCCTATTAGCTTTTATTGTTCAGTGGAACTTTAACTACATTAGTTTCTAAACTAAATATGAACTTGAAATCATATTATATTAGTTGCCTGAAGACTAGTGATTTGCATAGAAATGTTATACAGTAACACAGAGATGGTTATGGCTGTATCACTGATATTGACTTTATTACTGTAATATATACTGTAACCATTAGATTCTGACCAAAGACTCAGTCACTGTGTCTGTGGATGGGGTAGTGTACTTCCGAGTCAGCTGCCCCATTTCCTCGGTGGCTAATGTCTCGAATGCCAACTCTTCTACCCGGCTGTTGGCACAAACCACCCTGAGGAACGTTCTGGGGACCAAGAACCTTTCAGAGCTCCTTTCTGACCGACAAGGCATCTCACTGAGCATGCAGGTATGGGACAGTAGAGAGCAACCAGACTACAACATGTGTCTGGCCCAAAGGCTTTAGAGTCACCTTTACCAAAAAAGGTATTCTTATGCTTAGTTCAAAATAAGTAGACTATAAACTTATTTTTGCTAAGGACAGCTCTAAAGGCATTTTATGTACTGTAAGAGGGCTTGTTATTGTTATATTGTCATCTGATGGTAACTTTTAATGTTAGTCATTGATGCATTATTAGACACTCATCAATACCTCATTGCTGACTTTACAGGAGTCTCTTGATGAAGCCACAGATCCATGGGGCATCAAGGTGGAGCGTGTGGAGATCAAGGACGTGAAGCTTCCCCACCAGTTGCAGAGAGCTATGGCTGCTGAGGCAGAGGCAACGAGGGAGGCCAGGGCTAAGGTGAGAACCCTTTCAGAGAGAGGGAGTATCAGAACTCTAGAACATACCCAGATGTGAAACACACACACACACACACACACACACACACACACACACACACACACACACACACACACACACACACACACACACACACACACACACACACACACACACACACACACACACACACACACACACACACACACACACACACACACACACACACCAGAGCTAAGGTGAGAAGCCTCTCAGAGAGAGTTAGCTGGCATCTATACTAGGGTGTTAAAAGGGATAAACATCAAGATGCTATAGCTATAGAGGCTAGGTCCTAACCAAAGTCAAACACCCATCAGAAGTGTATACAGAAGTCCTGAAGGGTATCTAGGGACTATCACAAAACAATCTTCAGAAACTGTGCTAAATCAGAAAGGAACGTGCAAATAAATCCATGGAAACATCAGACAGTACAGTATACTACAGTTTTATGCTGCATTAGTTGTCATTGTGTGTCATTGGCATTGGCAGTTTCAGTGGTATAAATACTTGCTTTTGAGACTAAGCATTTTGTGCAAGATACAAACTTTTGCAGGTAATATGTGGTGCAGTTTGCAGTGTTTGATTCAACGGTTGTGCAAACGTTAATAGTGATTTGAGAAATGCACCAATGTGACTGGGAAAAACTGTAATTTACACTGAACATACTGCACATTGTAGCTGTAGGAGTAGTTCATTCTATGGTTCATGCGAATTTGAACTGTACTTCTTGTGTGTCTGTATCAGGTGATTGCTGCTGAGGGAGAGATGAATGCCTCTCGGGCCCTAAAGGAGGCATCTCTGGTCATCGCCGAGTCTCCCTCTGCTCTTCAGCTGCGCTACCTGCAGACTCTCAACACCATTGCAGCTGAGAAGAACTCCACCATCGTCTTTCCTCTGCCCATGGACATGATGCAGAACTTCATGCGCAAGAATTGATGGATGAAGATGGCGGGATAAACTAAGAAACAGAATTCACTTATTCACTAAGTCACATAAGTCAACCTCAGTATAATAGTCTCTGAATATTTCATAACGAAAGCCTAAATGTAACCATCAGGGTTAATATGTTGCTTCGGAATAAGCATGCGTATCTGTGTATTGTAACTTGTACTTTCATAATTTTCTATATATTTCTAAGATGGTAAGCCTATGGTGCATGTGCTTTCGAGATTTGTCAAATAAATTGTAGTGGATTAAATTGTACTTACTTATCCACTTATTCTATGACCCCTGTGGACATGGCTGTAGATGGAATAATAAAAAACAGTAGTCCAACAAATATGTTTGACACATGGACGATTGGGTGTGTAAATGTTTAGCCTAGCCTACGATATCACCTCAAAAATTAAGAAATCAAGTCAAGTCCAAATCAATGCGTTTCAATGGAAGTACATTATAGAACAAATGATTGTCAATGATATGGTATGATGGAAGTATCTTACAGTAATGCCAAGTCACATAAGAAAGATATTGACCTTTAGACAACATATCAAGTGACTTGGCATGCATTGAGATACTTCCATCATGCCATATCATTGACAATCATTTGTTCTATGTTCATTGATTTTGACTTGACTTGATTTCCTCATTTTTGAGGTGATATGAAGATAATATTCCCTTTGGTATCCAATATGAGCAAAATGCAGCAATTATTTTGACTGATCGTTTGCAGGTAGAGCCAAAGTGTCACTGGTAGAGCACCCAGGCATTGGGCTATTGTTTTCTTGTTTGGCTGTAAAGCACAACGTGAAGATTCTACATTACTACATAATCTTTACTTAGCGCTCTATGATCTTTGATCTTTGCTGCAAAGTTCTTCGTTTTCAAAAACTTTGTAGGCCTAAAGCAAAGATCGCAAAGATCAGAGCAAAGAACGAAGCAAAGAGAACGCTATGCTCCGCTCTAGAATCTTTGGTACTGTACATAGTTCTTTGGTTCTGTATCTTTGGTTTCCATGGGAATGGAAAAAACACTAACAGCCATTCTTCTCTTTTCAACAACATTGCCACATCTTCTTGTGACCTTCACTCTGTTGCAGAGTTGGTATGGATGGAATTTCGCTATAATTATTTTATAGTAGAACTAGCCAAATAGTGGTAGGCCAGCCTGTAGGGGAAACAAGGCCGACGCACTGCCACACTGACTAGAACTAGCTTTAGTTCTCAGAGACTGATTTTCAGCCTTCTGTAAGTTAGCAATAAAGCTAGCTGCTAGCAGCCTATCATAACACACTTTAGAACATTCTAAAACAAAGATGTTTCGTCAAAATAACATTTGCTAAATACAAGAATACAATCATGTTTATTGGTCACATGCATATGATTACTAAAGTAAAGAATGCAGTGAAATTGATTAAATGAACCTTAGTTTTCAGTAGCAGCTAGCTGTATGGTGTAGCAGCAGCACTATAGATTTGAACAAAGTCTGTTTTGGTTCTTAATTAACGGGAACACACTGCTACCTGGCTACCTAAGATCCACATCATAGCCTAGAATGGATGTTTCAGTTGGACGTTGTATGTTTCTGACAACTTCAAACACTGCTTTAAAAGGACTGATGTGGCACAGAGCCTAAGTGGGCTTCTATGGTAAAGCTCATCCAGTATGGCAGGAAAAGTATCGTCGCCGGCGGCTAACCAGCCAAATCAGACAGAGCCCATCCGAAAGGCTAGCCGTCATGGTAAAGAAGCCCACCAGAAGACTTTTTTTTTTTTTTTTTTTTTTTTTAATATATACTGTATATAGATATATACCTTTTTTTTTTTTTTACATTTCTGAATGCAGCCGTATGTTCATGATTCTGTTATATTGCATAGCCTCAACAATTTCACACCAACCCAGTTTATCTCCTTTCAGGTGACGACAGGGCCAGTTTAAGCCTCCCTGAGCGGCTGATGGTTGCTATCTCTATGCTTTTTGCCTTGTGTACTTTGCCTTTAACTCTTCTTACATGCATGAAGGTACGGTATGTTACATTATGACTAAATACATAATGACTTCTAGAATAAAAACAATACTACAAGTAGATCAAGGAATGCTAAAAGAGCATAGTCCACTCACTTAATATTCAGTGTATCCACATGGATTTAATGTAATTGGATCATCTTGCTGCTCACATTCCAAAATAAAGTGGACTCCACGCCGAAGTAAGCTCAATATCACAGTATAAGCCTTTAGATTAGAGCAGTCTGGTGTTTTGAATAGGCTACACCATAGATAATGCCAATCTTTTGGTCGTTTAACCACCTGAAGTTGATCCAAGAATCAGAAGCTATCTGAAATGTCAGAACCCCAGCCATGAGTTGGCTATAGGCCTTCCTCCAGACAACCACCAACATGCTGTAATTTTAATTACAAAAAAAGTAGTATGTTATATGCTAAAGATTTTCCTGTTTATTTATTTTATAGGTAGTCGCAGAGTATGAACGAGCGGTCATCTTCCGATTTGGTCGAATTGTACACACAAAACCAAAAGGACCAGGTAGAGATCTCGTTCCAAATTGTAGGCCACAATGTTCACTAGTTCAGTCTGAACATTATCTAGAAGTGAAAAATAATCATATCTACTTTTGTGTCTTTTAGGTATTTTCATCGCCTGGCCTCTCATAGATAGATTTATACGTGTGGACTTGAGAACAGTGTCCTTTGACATCCCACCCCAAGAGGTAAGTCTGATCATGGAGTAGGCCTACTATCTAAACATCAGTACTGGTGCAGAGTAAAAGAAATGGTGTAGTTTCAGGCTAAAAATATCAAAACACTGTTCTTTTTCAATTGTGGACTTCCTAGATCCTGACGAAAGACTCAGTTACTGTGTCTGTGGATGGAGTAGTTTACTACCGTGTGATCTGCCCCATCTCTTCTGTGGCCAACGTTGAGAATGCACAAGGAGCAACTCAACTGTTGGCACAGACCACTCTGAGGAACGTATTGGGCACCAAGAACCTTTCACAGCTTCTTTCAGACAGAGCATGCATCTCACAAAGCATGCAGGTAGGGAGGGTGCTTCCACATAAAAATCCTGTCTGCTGTATGTACTGTATGCGTAACAGTATGTGTAACTTGTATGGCCATTTTTAGTACCCATACCATACAGCAAAGTTGTTTAACTGTAAACTTCAGTGACGTGATCAGCCTCATACTTTTTAGCACTTGAGTGCCATTTGAGAAAAAAACTTTAAACTTGAGTGGCGATTTCCTTTCGACTATTTACTATTAAAAACTCACCACTGACACCTGACTGACAGGATACTCTTGATGAAGCCACTGATGTATGGGGCATCAAGGTGGAGCGTGTGGAGATCAAGGACGTGAAGCTTCCCCACCAGTTGCAGAGAGCTATGGCTGCTGAGGCAGAGGCTACACGGGACGCCAGAGCTAAGGTGAGAACCCTTTCAGAGAGCGAGTATCAGTCTCTAGAACAGACCCAGATCTGATACACACACACACACACACGCCAGAGCTACGGTGAGAACCCTTTCAGAGAGCGAGTATCAGTCTCTAGAACAGACCCAGATCTGACACACACACACGCCAGAGCTACGGTGAGAAGCCAGACCTGACAGCAGTAGACGAATTTATCTAGCTCAGATCCACCCTAGAATCAGCATGTCTTATGTGCTGGTTGAAAGGATGGCCAACTTTTGAATGAAATCATACTGCTCTTGGAAGCTTTCTAGCGGAATACTCCAAGCCATATCAATGATGACCAGGATCCGTTTCTGAGCAAACACCTGCCTCTGAATGCCCTGTAATCCTGGTGCCTTTGTATGAGCAGGTGATTGCTGCTGAGGGAGAGATGAATGCCTCTCGGGCGTTAAAGGAGGCATCTCTGGTCATCGCCGAGTCTCCCTCCGCTCTGCAGCTGCGCTACCTGCAGACCCTCACCACCATCGCAGCCGAGAGGAACTCCACCATCATCTTTCCCCTGCCCATTGACATGATGCAGCAGTTCGTCCGCAAGAATTGATGGGATGAAGACGCAGAAATAAACCGCTGAAATGCATGCTTCTTGTTCATTACATTTTAATACGCAAACACAAAGTGCAACATGGACAGACAATGGGGCCCTTAATCATTTCATCACAATGGCCAATATGTCACCCTCTAAGCTAGTGTTGGTTCAAATCAGAATATGTTTTAAAACAGCTTTTAAATTCAAATACAGCATTAAATAGACATGCGTTTCATTTGAACGTAATGCTGAATCAAGGCTGACATAAAAATTTAATACAGTCTGTACATTAAAAACAACAACAACAGCAACAGTAAACAACAGCAAATGAATAGTGTAACAATAAATGACACAATCAGCTTTGCTTTTTCTTAATATACAGCAACTCAGTTATGTTTGTTAAGGTGGAACAGACATTCAGAAGTTGATTACATAGTTGTATCCATGGGACACGAAAGCTATCAGTGCAGTTTCAGTACCTGATCAGGAGTATTCAAACACATGTAGGGTTCCTCACTGACAAACTGAGTTAGGGCTTGCATTCTCTTTAGTCCTCCTTAAGCTCCTCTCCATTTCCCCATGAGCAATAACTGTCAGCAAAAGATGGCTGTGGTTGACCCGATACACACTGTTACACATGGGTCAGTTCAATTTTACTCATTCGCAATCCCAGTTTCACCAGTTTTTAGAAAATTATTCTTTTTCACTGTTTGCATTGTAGGCTTCACACCTTGACCTGTAAAATAAATTTGATTTCTCAGATTGTGAGATTGAATGTAGCTGTAAACCATTTCAAGTAGTATGAAATAAAAAGCAAGATAAATAAATAAATATTTAACATGGGATGACTTCAGTCTACTGAAGCTGGCTCTAATTTTTCCATAACCCTTTCTTCCACCTCTTTCTAAACCTGAGTTTGTCTCTAACAGAGACAGAAAGTCAGTGATATTGGGCCCATACACAGCCATACTGTGTCAGTGGACTTTATGAGAGAGTTCAGTGCTTTACACTCATTTAGGTATAGGTAGGTACAGTATAGGCTTCCCTCAGAGTGCAAAACCCTGTCCACTGGGAGCCTGATGTATGTTTGTGTGCGTATTTCGTATCATTATCAATGACTTGCTCACGTGTACGCAAGCAGGAGGCAGACCTGAAATGAGAATCCTTTGATTCTCCCACGACCAGCCCAAAGAGCAATAGTCTCCTATCAAACCAGTCTCAAGAGGAGTGAGTGATCAGCACCATCTAACATCCTATCTCATCAGCACTCTATCCCAGTCTCTATCTAAACAGTGGAAATGCATATTAGCAGCACAGCCTGTAGTGTAGACTGTAGCCTTGCCTCCACCCAAACCTAAGGATGGAAAAATTTGCAAAAAGAAAGCTTCTGATGTTTCCAAAAATTAAAACTGAAATGATAAGTACACTTGGACAGAATGTTATTTCATCAAATTCAAAATCTTACATTATAACATTTTCATAAATTAAACATTCATGAAGAAATATTTTTTAGTTTTTTTTTCTTGTTGCGCAGCAGTCGAAATCACTTGTCTAAAACGTTTTAGATGTCCACATAAATACTGATATTTGGAAACTGTAACAATTGAGTGAATACAAACAAGTACAAAGCCACCCTGAACCCCTTATGTAGGACCAACAACTGCACATACGCATGAGACATGGTTTGGAGAAACTCGCAATGGCTTTGAGGTTACAGACACAGTACAGCAATGTTCTAGAATGAATTCTCATTCTCTGTTCCACAAAATGGTGCTTTGAACTTGGAGGTAAACAGATCCTAAAACCGGCATGACCGGGGATATGGGACCTGAATGCTTTTTCTACAGCCCATTCGACCACACCATGTGCCGTCTGAAAATGTGGTCATCCAGCCGTGTCCTTGAAGCCAAAAGCTGTCCGTTACAACTGGAAGACTTTACAGTGCATGCTGTCCATTGCAATAAAAGGTAGTTTCCAGAGTCACAATTCTTGGTAATAAAGTTGTAATAGGGAAACAGGGTTCTGACCGATGCGTTGCACAACAGGAAGTGAGTGAGTTCTGTAAACCCTTGTGGCCCACCAGGGTAAAAAGCATGAGTATTCTTCCTGCTGTTCTGGTTGCGAAGCAAAATGAGGGAAAATGATTCTGCACAAGGCTGATGGTGATGGGTCCCTGTGAAAGCACAGTATGACTCTGAGGACACTTACAGGCATACACAGACTTAGAGGAAACAGACTGCCTTCGGATATCAAGATGGATGAACCGTCACTATTCAGTGCACAGTCTGAGTGTTTACATGACATTCTGTTATACACTGTTCCTGAAGCATTCACTTTATGGGGGATTGCGTTCGACAGAGATATGCAAAATGTAAACATACCCTTAAGCACTGCAACCGAGAACATACAAATCTGACATTGATGAAATACCAGTCTGCTTGTCGTTCGCAAGAGGTCACAAACACTGGTCTACTTTGATATCACTACTGCATTTTCCTGCATCACAGGCCTTTTTAAATAAGGTGTTGAGTTGCACTGATGTATAGTTCTGTCAATTACAATTTCTGTGCATACCACTCTGCTTGGTCTGGTATAACTATTGCTGGTGAGCGGTTTGCCTGTGGGGAAGGCGAATGGCAGAAGGCGCTTTATGAAAAAGGAAAGAAAAATGCTTCCATTTCTCGTGTGTTTACATCCATAAACCTGAGGCCACAACACAAAGCTGGCGGTTCTGCTCGAAAGCACTAAATGCAGATTTGGGGACAGGCACGATGATGCTTGAACCGAGTTTACCAGAACTGCTAAGGGACTGCTGAAAACCGACCCAAAGCGAGTGTGACCAAAGACCTTTTTACACACCTCACACCTCATATAGGGAAAGGAAAAGAGAGACACGATCAGGGCTCTGACCCTCCAAACTACTCACATGATAAGAAATAATGACAAACAAAATAACACTGGACAACAGGCTAGATAACAGGGCAATTCTTCATCAGGACAGAGATAGTCCTACTGATTTATGAGAGTAGCCAAATATGCACAGAGAGGGCCTTGTGTTTGGGCATAATTTTCCTCTCCTCCAGTACAGTATATTTGAGAGAGTCTAGGCCAGATTGCTCCAAGTGTGAATCTGTGCAATACTGTAGATGGATAAAAAAGATAGAATGACAAAGAAAGAATAGTATATATATATATAGAGAGAGAGATAGAGCTTGAGTTGTTCAATGTCAGTCCGGAAATTTATCTGGAAAAAATGTTGTGTTGAAAACAGAGAGGAGAAAATGAGAGGAAAGGAAGGGATGGGGACGAGTCCCTCCATCCAAAGGAGATGGACAGACGGAGCAAGAGCGAGGAACAGAGGGGCCAAGGAGGTATCCATTGTGTGTGTGTGTGTGTGTGTGTGTGTGTGGGAGGGGGGCTGGATTGGTTCATCTGGGGAAGTTCTGGACGTGAGAGGGCGAGGTGGCCCCGGAGGCGGCGCGGTGGATGGGGGAGCCCGAGGGGGACATGCGCGGGCTCAGCTCGCCCGTCTGCAGCCGCCACAGCAGCTCCTCGTTGTTGCGGCTCAAGCGCTTCTTCTCGTTGCTCTCCTTCTCCACGTACTCCTGCAGGTTGGCGTTCTCCTCTGACAATTGCCTGGAGGGAGCAGATTAAAAAAAAAAAAAAAACAACGCTTGGTCAGGCACTTCAGATGACTTAACAGTGGCCTAATGACAGCGCTAACACAGTCCAAATTAAGTTCCAGGAGGAAGGATTACATTTGGTCTCTAGATTCCATCATCTGGATTAAGTGGGATGGAACAGGATCGACATTATCTTCAAACAGTTAGGCTATTTAAGTGTTAACAGCAATGAAAGGTCTTTCTGTATTGTTGTGTGTAACAGGTTCTATTTGGTCTATAATATTATTACCAGGAAGTACTATAAGGACACTGGTTTGGACTCCCTACCTCATTAATGGCAGTGTACAGTATAGCTTTTGAATTCAAATGCCAAATGCCCCACTCTAGTAGACTGTTGCTGAGTGGAACATTTTAATTCCCACACTACATACCTTATGTCTGTACAAATGATTGTAAATTGCCTTCTGTTCTGATTTCTTTTTACTTTCTTAAAAGAGTACATGACATTTGCATATTGACCATACACCAGTACATTTAAGGATGACCTTTCAAATAGGGGAGGCTGTGAGGAAGAGCTGTTAGAAAACAGCATTGCCTTCGCGTTTTCGTGTTATGTCTTGACTCCTCTGAGAACATTACCGATAAGCGGAGCTGGGCGATGTTTTGTACCTGGACGTGGCGATGTTGGTCTCGATCCTGGCCCTCAGGTCCTCGTTCTGTTGCTGCAGCACCTGCACACGCTCCTCCAGAACCACGTTCTTTTGAGCCTGCTCAAAAAAACAAGGGCACACAGAGTGCAACATTAAATTCCTCATACCACATACCCAAAATGGCACCCTGTATTCTGTTATTTAAGCTACGTTTCCACCGAGCAGTACGGTACAGTTCGGTTCAGTTCGGTCCGCAATTATTTATGTTTCCATTGAGAGAAGTTCTAAAGCGTACCTAAATAAGCATACCGAACCGTACTGTTTTAGGAGACCCTTCTGTTGGGGTACCAGTTTGTGGTACGGTATAGAGACACGCCCATTGCTGTTCGATGATTGGGTGAGATCTGTGATCACCGTGCGCGTGTGATAACGTCTACAAGTAAACTTAGTTTAGCAAGGTGACAGGGTGATTAAAGACATACTGTTTAGGGCCACTCATTCATCATGTATTGAATCCACTATAGTAGGGTGTCTTCATGATGTCCTAGAGGCCTTAAACTAAGGGGAATCATTGACCAATGATCTATAAATAGTCAGTACAAAAGTAGATCCCATGAGAGTATACGGTATACATACCTGTAAGATTTGTAAAAATTCAGGCATCTGAATAGACACCCCCTATTATCTGTATGGAACGCCACATTGGGGTGTGTACCTCTGTACTTCAGAGTAACGGTCAGACCTACCTCGGTCAGTTAGCACCAATAAAGGTGACATATTTAAAAATGACCTGCTGCGACCTTATATTTATCAGTCTGCGAACAGGACAATACCCGCAATACATAGGCTACTGTTTATGAGCTCACTTTCAGATTCAATTCAGAAAATCTTGGCAAAGTGTCTGTCTGTCTACATTTAAAGGGTACCATTTTCTCCAGTTCTAAGATCTTCAGCTCCTGTTCATGGATCTGCTGATTCTTCATTTCCAGAACTTCCTTCAGACTCTTCAGATCCTCCTCAATGTGTCGGTATGGTGCCAAAGCATCCTATGGAATATCAGAGATTAGGGGAAAGCATTATGTTCACTTCCGAGGATCCTTTCTAGAAGCAACCATGAAGTGTAAACCTTGACCATTACTCCACTTCTCCCTTCAAACATATAGACACATGTATGGGTCCTACTTCCCGGGCTGATGTTAATCCTTCCAATCACATGTGGACTTTTGATCTGCTATTCTGCTTCATGAAAGTGTGGGCCTAAATTGTGGGCCTACTGTCTGTCACATGCTTGTCACGTATCCAAAGGAGAAGCTAACTAGGGGTAGGAAATGTAATCAAATGTATACATTGTCATGTCTTGATTGACTCACTCTAATGGTCTCACTACAAAAATGGCCTCAGTCTTATGAAAAACTCACAATGTGATCAATGTACAATGTACCCAATCACAAACTGGGTAGTCTATTTAAGGGAAGTTGGCACAATGTCCATTAAAGTAGTTGTTAACCTGCACTACGGCCTATTAGCGGAGTCAAATTTGTTATTATATTTTTACACTGTATATTCATAATAGCACGCAGAGCTTCACGATTTTCTTCGACCACTTCCAGTTCCCTCATTGATCCTGAAAAGTAGGTTTACAGTACACACACACACACACACACACACACACACACACACACACACTTCAGTTCAGTAAAGAGAATCAGAACACATTACCACTATCTGCTCATCTGTACTCCTCCTCAGTGCCTCCTCGAAGCGCTTGGCTCGGTCCCTCAGGCTGCGGTTTTGAAACGTGAGCGTGTCCACCTGATCCTGCCAAACACAGCACAGTTCACAAAGCCACATGAACACCACGTGTTGCACACAGTACATCTAGGTTTCAGCAACTCAAACACTTAGGACAAAATATAATCTTTTACTTGCTTTACCCAGTGCAAAGAGACGTGCACACACACACACACAGACAGAGAGAGAGAGAGAGAGAGAGAGAGAGAGAGAGAGAGAGAGAGAGGATGAAAAGGGGTCAGCACTGAATCCAGATCAAACTGCAATTACTGCGTGCACAGTGTCTTTATAACACTGAAAAATGGTTGGACTCATTACCTTTATGTTAGTGGGTCAATGTAATGATTACTTGAATGTGAAATGCTCTCCAGTCTCAACGCAGTAGAAATAGTAACTCAGGGTTGAAATACGTGTTTCCACCTGAGCAGTTACATAGACTGGGTAAACCCAGCCAGATCTGCCGGCAATTTGATTTCGCCCCGACACCTCAGGCTGGATACCCACACTCCACATTTTTCTATCCTGCTTCCATTACAAAAATTGGGGGACCAATCCCAAACTGGCTTATCCACCTGGTGCACTTGGATTGTTGGTCTGATTGGTTGAATGACTATCAAAATGCATACAGAGTCATTTGAACTATCTATACCCGTTGATCACGCCTCTTGGGACACAGAAAATACAGAGCAGACTCCCCAGGCTAATGTTCAGTCATAAAAGATAGAGCTTGGTCTGGTGATAGTGTTAGATAAAACTGATGTGATCGTATCCACTGTGCAATACAGTATATTACTACCTAAGAATGTTTGGCTAAATGGCCATACCAAATTAAAAATGTCCAATATAGGTGACATTCATCTATATTGGACATTTTTATATATATATAAAAAACACTGAAAAAAGAGGATAGAGAATTGAATTTCTTGAATTTCCCCTTGGGGATCAATAAAGTATCTATCTATCTATCTATCTATCTATCTATCTATCTAGAGGACAGAGCAAGTAGATAGGAGCCCAGTTACTGTAGACACAGTCAACAGTATGTGTTAATGAACTACGCAACAACTGTAGATGGTCCCACATGGTTTAGTTACTCATTTTTATCCTGGATGAATAATCTTTGCTATATTAAGTCCAAAGGATGCCTCATGCAAACCACTCTGCTCTCTTGAACTGCCCAGGACAGAGGTCTGCTCCGCAGAGTCAGCTGGCACCCGCTTCGCAGCCGAGTCGGAGAGGGTCGCAGGGGCTTTTTACGTCACCAGAAGGAAAGATGAAGTTTGAGAACTTGCTGGTGGAACTGGGGGGGTTTGGGCGACACCAGGCGATGGTCATCCTCTTGCTGGTCATTCCTCGCTTGACCCTTCCCTTTCACTTCCTGCTTAACAACTTCATAGCTGCGGTGCCATCCCACCATTGTGACATCAGCGCTCTGGAAGCGAAAGGAGGCCTGGAGAATCTGACCCGAGAGCAGAGGCTGACCGTGAGCATTCCACTACAGGAGGATGGAGAGCTGTCCTCTTGTCAAATCTTCTCCGAACCACAGTTCCACCTCTTGAGTGACTCCTCCAATGCAAGCCACCTCCCTACAGTTCCATGTCGGAGTGGCTGGGTGTTCGACAACAGTTCCTTCATCAGCACACTGGCCACTGAGTGGGACCTGGTTTGTGACCAGAGGGGAATGACCAAAGTGACCGCGACCATTTTCTTCATTGGGGTGATGGTAGGTGCCGCCATATTTGGCACCCTGAGCGACAGGTACGGCCGCAAACGCATGCTGCTGTTCTCCTACCTGTTGTCCATCACCTTTGCAGTGGCCAGTGCCTTCTCTGTCAACTTTGCCATGTTTGCCGCCATGCGGTTCTTAACGGGCATGGCCATCACAGGCATCAGCATCATTTCCATTGTGCTGTGTGTGGAGTGGATAGACATTGACCACCGCACCCTGGTGGGGGTGTTGATCAGTCTGGACTGGTCTACAGGGACCGTGCTGCTCCCGGGGATCGCCTACCTGGTCAGCGACTGGAGGTACCTAACGATTGCGGTCACCTCGCCTCTTGCACTGGCCACGCTCACCTGGTGGTGGCTGCCGGAGTCGGCCCGATGGCTGATCGCCAACGGACGGCTGGACGAGGCTCACTACTACCTGACCAGGTGTGCCCGAGCCAACGGCAGAGAGCAGGTCATGACGGACATCAAGCCACAGGTGCTCTCCACGGTCATCGTGTCGGCGGACAGGGGCACTCGGAAGTACAGCTACCTGGATTTGGTGCGGACGCCCAAGCTGAGGAGGATGGCGATGCTCACAGGCTCCACCTGGTACGGAGTGGCCTTCACCTACTACGGGATCAGCCTCAACATCACAGGCTTCGGCCTGGACGTCTACGCGACCCAGCTCATCTACGGTGCCATTGAGCTGCCGGCGAAAATCGGCATCTACTTCAGCCTGAACAAAATCGGCCGTCGGTACAGCCAGGTGGGAACCCTGCTGGCCACGGGGGCCTGCCTGGCGATCAACCTCTTCGTCCCGTTCCGCCAGAGACTGTTGCGGACGATGGTAGCCGTTCTGGGGAAGGGCTTGGCCGAGGCGTCGTTCACCTGCGTCTTCCTCTACACCACGGAGCTCTACCCGACGGTGGTCCGGCAGAACGGCCTGGGCTACAACTCGTTCGTGGCCCGCGTCGGCGTGTCCTTGGCCCCGCTGGTCAGCCTCCTGGAGGGGGTGTGGGGGCCGCTGCCCAACGCGCTCTTCTGCGCCGTGGCGTTGGCCGCAGGCCTCCTGGCCCTGCTGCTCCCCGAGACGCGCAACGTGCGACTGCCCGAGACCATCGAGGACGTGGAGCAGACCTCCGAGCCTTGGAGGCACTCTGAGAGTGTCCCCATAAACTGACATAGGCAATGTCCTTATCACCATATTCAAAATGGCTGCAGCCAGGAAATGGGGGACGTCTCCCCTCCCATCCCATCCCCTGATATCTGCAGATTCCCCATCCCATCCAACCACCTCCCAAAACCAATAAAACTTTAATGCCAAACCTATTGCATCTGCTATTCATATGTGTGAGAGCAAATCTGATAGTGAAACAGTAGGAACAGAGTGATGACTGTTTTCTCCCCCACTGTCCCATCACTCTCCTTTTACAGCAGTCACACTGTCCTTTCACTATGACATGGGAGTCCTCTGTAAAACACTTTAGCAGCCATTTTCCCTTGTAAACATTGTTTTTGACTGTCATTCATGTGAAGAAAATGTTGAGAGACAACAACTACAGTTGACACCAGTGACAGTAAGGGCTAGCAAACTAAAATAGGGAAGGTTTGTGTGAATGGAATGGATCTGTTCTATGCTACTATGTGAGGCTATACTATACTGTATGTCATGCAAGAAATTCAAAAGGGCATCGTAACAGTAAATTATGCATTTCTGTGCAACTCTGAATGATTGGAAAGTACACACTCATACACTAGGATAGTAAATACCCCCTCCCAGGTTTAATGTCCTGCCAATGCCTCATACCACAGTACCTCAGTTCCATAATATTAACCTTTCAAGCAGCTGATGAGTTTGTATGCTTGTTCTGACCCTACACAGAGGTGAACCTAAAAATTGTGACCAAGGACCTAGACTAACATGCAGTATGTTAGTACAGGGCAATGAAAGGGGGAGTTATATGAGAATATAACAAAAGATATGTGAATATGACAAAAGGGACAAAATGAGCCATTTTTTTAAGGTGTATGACAATACCTTTTGAAAATAAATCCATAACTCACCAGGCTCGGAGCCAGAGAGCAACGAGTGGGGGGGCTATGAGCATCGACGGGGGGGGGGCACCTGTCGGGGGGAGGGGGCAAAATACTGCAAAATATCTACTACAGAGCACTCTGTTTGGGGGGGCACAGAGACCTGTTTGGGGGGGCCTGGACCCCTATGGCCCCCCCCTGGCGCCGAGCCTGTAACTCACTACAGTAATTTCCCGCAAATAAGCTGCATTGTGTATAAGCCGCAGGACAGTGCTTTATGCGAGTTAAAAGAAACAAAACCATATTGATACCAAGCATCACAGGATTTGAGTTCTCTAACTCGGAATTTAAGATACTAGTGCAGTGCCTGTACAAACAATGTTTTCCAAGAAACTTGTTGCCAAAGACGTTGATGCAGTAGGCTATCATGTTAGATTGTGATGATGTAGAATCAAGCCCGTGCAGTTAGTAGAGCTTTTTACTGTCTTTGCAAAGTAAAAAAAAGCTAAGGGAAAGGCGTTTGAGTTGCAGCTAATGGCAATATTAGACACATTACTGTACATAGCCTACCCGTGCGTTTTCGCTGTTGATGGGAAATTATCTTTTACTGCCTATGGAAATTATAGCCTAAAGCCAAAGTCTTTTTAAAGCAAGTCACGTCACTCGGCAGCCATATTGGCCATGGGGTCGGGCAGCGAGTTTGACCGCAACAAGACCAGGCCCTATCTAAATGAATGGGGAGAGAGCTGGAAGTCCATGTTCAGAGGTGTAAGGGACATAAAAATCACATGTTTGAAATCACGATGAAAATCAGACTAAAATCGCTGAAAAGGTTTGGTGGTTTTGTATCAAATTAACGCTTTAAAAGCCTTTTTCTTACTGGTAATCTTGGACTGCGCATGTGTGACCGCCAAGGATCGGCAAAATGATTGGAGCAACGGCACTGGAAGAGACGGGACATGTGCAAACAGGTGTAAACACCCTCCATCTTTGCGTTATGAAGTTACCCCATGCATTTCAATGGGCGATTTTTCCAGTGCAGTGTCTCCTCATATATAAGTGTCTCTGCTAAAGCTAACCGTGGCCTAAAAGCTGACCATGGCAATGCCAGTGCTATGAACTCGGAAGTGATGATTGAATGAATGTTATAGCCGATGTCCAGATAGAGTTAAGAACGGCTGTTTTAAATGCAAATTTGAACAGAATGCTTACCGACGTGTGTGTCGGCATTGCAAGATCAGCAACCTGATCAGACAACAGAACCGCTAGGCAACCGCGGTTGTTGATGAGTAGCCCATGCAACGTTGACTTTAACAGCCTGCTTACCCACATGGGTGCATGTGTGTCGGACTCAGCATGTTTATCCAACATTAACAATCTTGAAACGGTCCGTTGTTTACGTGAGACATTGTAATTTCCATGAATGGCAACACATGAGTTTGTCAGCGAAATGTGCTTTTTTGTTTCTATGCTGAAGTGAGTGAAAAGGGGCGCGGCTAAATTGCGGAGAGCGGTAGAATTGTGGGATTGCGGTAGAGTTGTATTTTGCTTAATTTAACGAAATATATTTTTGTTGTCCAAAAACGACCAAACTTTGCACTGCACTCCCGCATGTCATTAGCAAGATGTGTGTCAAATTTTAGGTCAGTCGGATGAGTGGTTCGATAGTTATGCGTGCCACACACAGACAGAGTGACACACAGACAGACGTTCCTTGCGTTAATAGATAGATGTACACAGTCTTGTACCTTTGATGGAAAGTAAACAGATTTTTGTTTCAGCCCCCTCCCATTGAGAACAACGGAGTCTGTTTGTCCATTTCTTTTAGGTCTATGGCAGAACTGAATGCAGAGTTTGACTGCAGGTGTCTTCATCCCGCGAGTTTTAAGTGACGTGACATGGTCGCATTTTTGTGACATGATCACAACATTTCTTCAAGTCGAACAACACGTCTAACCAGCATGCTGAGCATATGACACAAATTACGTTTCTGTTTGCAATCGGCTGCATCCCACTGCAGTCGACTTGACAAGTCGAGTGAGCCTAATGTAAACAAAGTAGCATAGTTGGCTAGCTTATCTACTACTGGTTGGACTGTTCAGTTTCCCCACGTGTGTTTAAGCGTCAAGGTAGGCTAATACTTTTTCTCCTTGGGACAGGCCCCTTTGAGTGTAGAGTTGGAAAACATTGAGATGATCAGTCAACTTGAATGCAAGAGTTTCAATCAAATTTGTGCAGTATGCTATGATGGGGGTCATCCCTATGTTCCCCAGGTCCTATGTTCCCCGGTTTTCGTCAAAAGGGTCCTATGTTCCCCGGTATGTATTGCGACTGGGGGAAATAGGACCCTTTTTGGGAAAAGTGGGGAACATAGGACCCTTTTTAAAATGTACCAAAAAAGGGTTCTATGTTCCCCGGTCCCATACAAAGTGGGGAACATAGGACCCGGGGAACATAGGTACGCTCCCCTATGATGCTAACAGAATTTAATTATAATTTAGCTAGTCGTCTTATATGTGTCATTGCTTTCACGAATGTGAATGTGCATGTCGAGCGCACACGAGAGAGGGAGAGGGAGAGAGAGCGGGCCAAGGAGAGGGGGTTACTTCTATACAGTTTGGTAAAGTTGCACGCATAGTCTACAATTAAAACTTGTGAAGGAAACGTATGCTTTCATCCGAGCAGCGTCAGGTGCACCAGTGCGACCTAGAATTGTTTTGCCCTGGACCGGCAACGTTAGCAAATGCTTTAACATATTGCTGGTATTACTACCCTTACACGATAACAATACTACACTGGTTGCAGACGGCAGAATTTTCATCACGTTTAGTGAAATGGAGCCAGGCTTTGGATCTCTTCCTCCTCTCCATGATGGTGGCTGCTTCGTGGTTGACTTGTAGTTAGAGTCGTCACAGAGGGCGTGACGTAAATGTACCGCAACACAAAATTTCAGGAAAAACGGAAAATGTCCGACGTCATGCAGGCTGAGGGAATCGTTATGGGAATCGATAACAAAAAAGACGTACAATGTCGATGGAATTGACAAGTTAAAACCGGTTCCAAGATGGAACCGGTTTTCGATGCCCAACCCTAATTCCTGCCAATGATAATTCCAGGTAATTTATACAAAGGAAGTTGCCAAGAAGAAAGTGAAGCCAACACTTTCTTTTAGTGGGTGTCCAGATACTCAAGATATGTTTTGTATATACACCCCTCTCAAAAGCCAGATATCCCTAACCTTTTGTGATATACCAATATTTTAGTATTGTGTACTGCTGTCAATGTATTGTTGCATGCCTTGCTACTGCATATGTTTGGATTAAAGCACTTATTAAAGCAACATTTTTCTTACAACAATCTGATCCTGCCCTTACACAACACAGGTCACAAACACCAAATTGTTGCACAATGCATTTAAGTTTCAGTAACTCAAGACGCTTTGGGCAAAATATAATCTTTCATCTGCTTTTCCCAGGGTATGAACAAACACACACACACACACAAACACACAGAGGATGAAAGGGGGCCAATACTGAATATTGCAGAAACTTCAATTACCACCTGCACGATGTCTTTATAACACCTAACAATGATAGGACTTATTACCTTCATGTTAGGTGAGTCATTTAAATGATTACTTGAGCTTTATACTAATGTCCAGGCTCTCCACTCTCGGTGCTGAAGAGACAGTGTGTTAAAAGGGTTGAAAGGCTTGTTCGGAAAGCTAGAACAACAACTAAGATAGAGTACTGCAAGTACACACAGTGAAGAGTATGCGTCAATGAACGACAGTACAGAGCTGCTGTATGAATATATTATCCAATATGATTTAGTTACTCATTTTACCCTGGACAAGTACTCTTTGCTATATTAAGACCACAGGATGCCTCATGCAAACCACTCTGCTCTCTTGAACTGCCCAGGACAGAGGACTGTTCGACAGTGCAAGCTGGCACTCGCTTCGCTTCACAACCGAGTCAGAGAGAGCCTTGAAGGGGCTTTTTAACATCACCAGAAGGAGAGATGAAGTTTGATGACTTGCTGATGGAACTGGGCGGTTGCGGGCGACACCAGGCGATGGTTGTCGCCTTGCTGGTCATTCCTCGTCTAACCATTCCCTTCCACTTCCTGCTCAACAACTTCATAGCTGCGATACCACCCCACCATTGTGATATCAGTGTTCTGGAAGTGGAAGGAGGCCTGGACAATCTGACCCGGGAGCAGAGACTGACTGTGAGCATTCCTCTAGAGGAGGACGGAGAGCTGTCCTCTTGTCAGATCTTCTCCGAGCCACAGTTCCACCTCTTGAGCGTCTCCTCCAATGCAAGCCACCTCCCTACAGTTCCATGCCGGAGTGGCTGGGTGTTCGACAACAGTTCCTTCATCAGCACACTGGCCACTGAGTGGGACCTGGTTTGTGACCAGAGGGGAATGACCAAAGTGACCGCGACCATCTTCTTCGTCGGGGTGATGGTGGGTGCCGCCATATTTGGCATCCTAAGCGACAGGTACGGCCGCAAACGCATGCTGCTGTTCTCCTACCTGTTGTCCATCTGCTTTGCGGTGGCCAGCGCCTTCTCCGTCAACTTTGCCATGTTTGCCGCCATGCGCTTCTTAACAGGCGTAGCCATCTCCGGCATCAGCATCATCTCCATCGTGCTGTGTGTGGAGTGGGTGGACATTGACCACCGCACCCTGGTGGCTGTGGCGATGAGCTTGGACTGGACTGCGGGGGCCGTACTGGTCGCGGGGATCGCCTACCTGATCAACGACTGGAGGTACCTGACGATTGCCGTCACCGCGCAACTGGTGTTGGCCACGCTGACCTGGTGGTGGCTGCCGGAGTCGGCCCGATGGCTGATCGCCCACGGACGGCTGGACGAGGCTCACTACTACCTGACCAGGTGCGCCCGAGCCAACAACAAAAAACAGGTCATGACAGCCATCAAGCCACATGTGCTCTCCACGGTTATCGTGTCAGAGAACAGTGGCGATCGGAAGTACAGCTACCTGGATTTGGTGCGGACGCCCAAGCTGAGGAGGATAGCGATGCTTACGGGCTGCTCCTGGTTCGCGGTCGCTTTCACCTACTACGGCATTGGCCTTAACATCACCGGCTTTGGCGTCAACATCTACCTGACCCAGCTGATCTACGGCGCCACCGAGCTGCCAGCCAAGATTGGCATCTACTTCAGCCTGAACAAAATCGGTCGTCGGTACAGTCAGGCGGGTAGCCTGCTTACCACGGGACTCTGCTTGGCGGTCAACGTCTTCATCCCGCTCCGCATGAACCTGGTCCGGATGACAGTGGCCGTTCTGGGGAAGGGCTTTTCCGAGGCGGCGTTCACCTGCATCTTCCTCTACACCACGGAGCTCTACCCGACGGTGGTCCGGCAGAACGGCCTGGGCTACAACTCGTTCGTGGCCCGCGTCGGCGTGTCCTTGGCCCCGCTGGTCAGCCTCCTGGAGGGGGTGTGGGGGCCGCTGCCCAACGCGCTCTTCTCTGCTGTGGCGTTGTCGGCAGGGCTCCTGGCCCTGCTGCTCCCCGAGACGCGTAACAAGCAGCTGCCCGAGACTATTGAAGACGTGGAGCAGACCGCGAAGAGTCCCATCTCCACCTCCGAGCACTGGAAGGACTCTGAGAGTGTCCCCATGAACTGACAGAGGTAATGTCCTTATTGTCACATTCAAAACAGCTGCAGACAGGGGTGTAGGCAATAAGGGGTTAAGTAAGTTGCTTCCTCCTTGATATGGACAGATCCTATCCAACCCACACCAAAACTAATAAATCCACCATACATGTAAATCATATTGCACCTGCTATTCATACGTACAAGGTGCAAATCTGATAGCTTCCTGCCTATGAAACAGGAGGCACAGAGCAATGTCTGTAAAAGTCTGAAAGCCTTCATCACATTCTCAGTGTCTTTATGATAAATATCAATATGATACAATATGGTACAATAATATATTTCCTTAATCAAATACACAGAGAATTGAAGTAAGAGACAGCAATTAGATGACACTAGCTGCCAGTTATATAATGGGTCAGTAAATACTGGCATTGAGCAGTGAGAATAGCCGAATGGCTGAAACGTCTGCTCACCCAGTAAAAGAGCTTTTTCTTCAGCAAAGACTTCGTCTATATTTTTTCAGAGTGCAAACCCTCACTACCATTTCCTGATATCTTTTGGTTTAACACACCTGACTAAAAATAATTTCATCAAGAGCGCAACAGTACCCCACCTTCAGTAAATACTGGCAACATTAAACAGGGTAAGTTTATATCACTAGATATGACCTGTGCTGCTACTTGAGGCTATACATTATGTCATACACACAATTTTAAAAAAGAAACATGGTAAGGGTAAATGCCACTGGCTGGTCTTATTTTACTGGCTCCATAATATCAACCTATCAAGAAGCTGATTATGAATGTGTCATGCTGGTTCTCACACTACACAAAGGTGAAACTCAAAATTGTGACCAAGGATGTAGGCTAACCTGCAGTGTTAGTACAGGCGAATGTAAGCTATGTGTGAATATGACAGAAAGTACTGGGGTAGCCTCCTGAGTAATAAAAAAAAGTATGACAATCATTTTTCAAAATAAATAAATTGTAGTCCCTTTGTCTTATTATAAACAAATGAGAGGAGCAAATGTCAGATTATACCTTAGACTGATGACAACCATCAATAGATGTTGACTGCAGTCTGTGACATACAGTAATGGTCAAGGCGTTCTGGACTTGTATGTAGGTCAGGTCAGGTCAGTGCAGGCCATGGTCATTTGCATTGGCAAGTTTAACACAAAGAAATCAGTTTCAAGCTAGCTTGTTAGAATTTAACATGGAATAAATCATTTCCAACTTGCATTTTCACCTAGTTGCCTGAAATCAGTACCCTGGAAATCCAGAGTTCTCGAGAGGGCACAATTTGAGTTTGCTCACTCTAGCAGTCACTCTGGCAAGAGGAGCCGACCAACCGCTCAATGGTGTTTTTTTGCCCCCAACGGCACCTTCCAGGCAGCACAGCCTAAAAGGCACTACCTTTACCCTATTTCTAACCTTAACCCCCTCAACCCTCATCATACCCCTAAACTGAGGGGAGTAGTGCCTTGAAGGCAGCGCTGCCTGGAAGGCACCATTGAGGGCATACAGTATAATACCAAAGACCCCGACCAACCACATCGGTGTATCTGATACAGGTGGGCCAGAGGCGAGCTAAACAGAAGATGACTACGCTGCGACGTTGAAGTCTGGAATCAGTCATTAAACACGTACAGTAGTGTTATGCAATTGCGTACAGTGATATTTTCAAATGCATGCTTGGTACCACCCATCGAGTTGAGCCATTGTCATTAGTCATGGCCAGACCCTAAATCTTTTGTAGATTTGGGTCTGGATTTCCAGGCCATGACATCAGAGAGCACTACAAGACACCTACAGCGTAATACCTCTCATAGGTTAAGACCGGTTTATGGCCAAGACTTGATCAAAAATATAAAATGTATATAATGTAAATTATATGTGATATACTACTTTCTGTTACCTTTTTTATTTTATTTCAATTGATCTATAACTATATTGTTTCACTGAGTAAGCAAAAAAACTCCATTCGCTCCCTATGAATGAATGACTTTATAACTGTAAAAACCCTGTGTTCCACAACTCTGTGACCTGCCAAGCTGAGCTGTTGACTCTTACCTGGAGGGACAGTCTAAGCTTCTCAAACTCCTGTTCTAAAGACTTCCTCTGCTGTTCGTGAGCCATCTTCAGATCTATGGGGACGGGGAAACAATGATATTAGCAAGAACTAAAACTTATCTCAACATTTCTGTGTATACATTATGTGTAGTATTTATCCTCTAAGCATCAGCAGGCAAACCCTCATGGTGGTGTCAGCAGTTTAAATTACAGACATAATGTTACATTTTTCCTCAGAGTAAATATTGTGTTTGTGTGTGTGTCCTTTGCAATTATGAATGAACCTTATGGCATATACTTTTAATTCAGTAATGTATCATCACAATCGACCATATTTTAAAATACAGTAGAATAATAGTGTATGAGTATGTCAGTGGATGTCATTTTTGTTATCAAGTCTACACCATTTTCAATCGAATCTGCAGTGTCCATGGCATACAGGTTGTTGACTGGATGTATACAGCTATCTGAAGCATGCAATCTGTTCCCCTAAGGCTCCGAGATCAACCCAGGGGAGGCGGACTCACTGCGGATGGTCCTGGCATGCTCCTCCTGTAGTGTGGCCAGGGTGGCGTTGTGGGTCTCCTCCATCTCCTGCAGCGTTGCCTCATGGTTATCAGTCATCTCCTCAACCTAACAGAGACACAGGAACATTGTCAGCTTCGGAAAACCAATATCCACGCTTGAGAAACCATTATCCAGCCCCGGGAAAACCAGATCCAACAGGTATCAAATATCAAATATCCATGATTCATATCACTGTCTTCTAAATTCTATGGGAGCATGTAGGAATGCTTTGGCTTTTCCTCTTTTCTGTATGCTTGTATATGTGACCATTATAAGTGTATGTGTTTGGTTGACCTGTGTACAGTAGATTGAATAAATTTGTATTTAGCTCGTGTCCCTGGTGATTTGGTGGTTGATGTTCGACTATGTTTCATTGTTGACAAAGACAACAAAGAGAACACATCTGGAGAATATACTGTAGGCTACATGACTGCAAACAGCAGCCCAGGCCTAATGCCATGGAATTAAGAACTTAAAGTTTAAATGTTGAATGGGTGGCATCATAGAATTAGAATTTAATTCATAGCAGAGCTCTAAGAATTCAACGTTGGCATAGTCTCCACAGTTACCACAAATGCATTCTGTAATGTCCACTATTTCTATTGTTCTCAAAGTGATTAGAATGTCACTGAAGTTCTTTGTTGTAATTGTTGCACAGCTAGGAGGTTGTAGTAGTAGATTTCTTTCTACATTATTTGTATCCGTGTGTGTGTGTGTGTGTGTGTGTGTGTGTGTGCGCGTGTCCATGCACTGGGCAAGGCAAATAAAGTGCTTTTGAGTTGCTGAAATCTAGAAGCCCCGTGCAACACGTGGTGTTCATGTGGCTTTGTGACCTGTGCTGTGTTGTGCAGGATTAGGGGGACACACATATTTGATATTATTTTCATTTGTAAGGGACCATGTGCAATTCTAAAAATATATGTTGACATTTTATGTATTGTACCACAGTTAGCTTTAGGCTAATCTACATTTGTAGATTTGGCTGTCTAATTGTAGCACAATTAGACCACCGATAGACACCAGACAACAAACAAAATCACCAGACAGACAGCAGACAGATGATGCAAATCACAAATAGTAATCACACATGGTAATTCACAAGCAGAAGCAAAGTATGTACGTAAGTAGTCTAGGTCAGTGGTTACAGTGTTGAGTGGCTGACGTATCTGTGTCTGTGTCTGTGTCAGCCTGAATGAATGTGTGTGTGTGTGTGTGTGTGTGTGTGTGTGTGTGTGTGTGTGTGTGTGTGTGTGTGGTCACCTGCTCCTGGTGCTGGGCACGCAGCTCGTCCAGCTGCTGGTGCTGCTGGCGCTGGAGGCGGTGGGTGTGGGCGCGGTGCTGGCAGATCAGCCTCTCCTCCAGAGCGCCCAGCTCCAGCTGATGCTGCTGACGCAGCCCCCGCAGCTCCTGCTCAAAGCGCTCCTCCAGCTGCTGCTTCTCCCCGCGCAGGCGCTCCCAGCGGGCCACGCTGCAGGCTGCCGCCAGCCAGGGGGCAGAGAGAGGGGAGAGGGGAGGGGAGAGAGGGCAGAGGAGAGAGGGAGGAGAGAGGGGAGAGGGGAGAGGAGAGGGGGGAGGAGAGAGAGGGGAGGAGAGAGAGGGCAGAGGGGAGAGGAGAGGGCAGAGGAGGAGAGGAGAGAGGGCAGAGGAGAGAGGGAGGAGAGAGGGGAGAGGGGAGAGGAGAGGGGGGAGGAGAGAGAGGGCAGAGGGGAGAGGAGGAGAGGAGAGAGGGAGGAGAGAGGAGAGAGGGGAGAGGGCAGAGGAGAGAGGAGGAGAGGAGAGAGGGAGGAGAGAGGGGAGAGGGCAGAGGAGAGAGGGGTGAGGAGAGTGGAGAGAGGGCAGAGGGGGATGGGGGTATTCTGGTCAACATTATTTGTCTATTTGCATGTTGTGTGCAATTGAGCTTTGGCAATAATGTTGCTGCCTGAAACTTTCACCCAAATAGAGCTTTCTTGAAATAAATTAACAAAGAGAGAGAGAGAGAGAGAGAGAGAGAGAGAGAGAAAGAGAGAGAGAGGGAAAGGGAGAGAGAGGAAGGTGAGATGAGGAAGGGTAGTATGTGGGGCCAAAAGAAGCGGAGAGAAAGTGAGAAAGAGGGGTGAGATCTGAATATTTGCTACTACCACCAAGATCCAAGATCTGAAGAAAGTGATGAAATGACAGAGGACAAAGAAACCACGAGCATGTCAGAGATGGAAAGAAAGAAAGAAAGAAAGAAAGAATGAAAGACTGAATGAAAGTCAAGGTGATGCTGACAAGGAGAATACAAGAGTGAACAAACACACCAAAGCTTGCCTGCCAGCACACATTAATGCACGGTCACCTGACAGATGGGCCTGTTCATTTACAATGTGACCCTGACGTACACCTTCTGGAAGCTTCTGCGATGTGTTCAGAGCACTCAGAGGGGCAGCCATGTCTAACATCTATGTATAATACATGTCCTTCTGTCTCAGAGCACCTACTGCATGACTCATGTCTCACACAAACACACACAGACACACACACACACACACACACACACACACACACACACACTTACCCACTTCATCCCTGATCCGACCCAGTTCGTGGGACAGCTCCCTCTCCTTCACGCTGGCTCTCTCACTCTGCAACACATGATGATGCAGGGATTTGGATTGTTACGGCAGACAAAATGCATAGATAACTTTACAACTCACATCAACATTTTCTCATGTGAAGTGAAACTCTTGTGTGCACTCATGTACAGTAGACTACACACAGATATACAGACATTACTGTTTAGGTACAAAGATCTTATGTTTTGGTGGATATTAGGCACTTGAGGTTCTTGTTTGAGTTCATCTTGGATACTTGATGTTTCTGTTCATATTATTGTTTGGGTGCTATCTTTTCCATCTGGTAAAAACAGCCACATAGGCGATATTAAAACAATAGCATTGAACAAAGGGGAACCTTTAAAAGGCAGGCTTGATTGCATCCCTCCCCATCTTTAACAGAGACTACATTGTGTGTATGTCATCATCAATTTTATGATGTAATCTCTTGACACAATGGATGTACTAGCTCACAGTTCAGAGAAGCAATCCTCCTTACAACTGCCTAGTACAGCACATGATCTATGAGTATTGATTTCCTGTATATTCTCCATGACTCCCACAGACATAAGCAGTGGTTTCCCATAATCCATGTGAGTAATTCGATAGTCTGATACTAAACTAGACACTGAACTTCATATTCTTCAATATGTTTAGGCTTTCTCGTATTTTTTGATGGAACAATAATGAAATAATTGGACAACTGATTGTACATACAGTATCATAACTTAAGGCGAGACACTACAGGTGAATAGGGTATTTTTTTTAACTAACAGATATCACTATGAAACTTCCCCAGTTGATTACTTACATCAACATAAGAAAAAAATGTATTACAAGTTTTTTGTAATTTAATGTTTAAATATGCAAATTTGGCATTATCTCATTAAATATGTGCTAATTTGCATATATTTCAAAATGCATAATCTGAGTTTTGGATAAAGCCAGGTTCAAAATTGTTTTTTCATTGTGTTAATATATTAGATGGGAGAAAAATTACAGAGGGATTTATGGATATCTACTTCTGTTGTCTTGTAAATCAGCATATAGTGTCAATAGCCTTGAAAAATCGTTTTTTGCCATGTTTTTAAGCATAAAATGTCATATATATCAGGTTAGGAATAATATTTCAACAAACCCTTCTGTAAAAGTCTTGTACATATAGTTTGGCATAAGACTGGACAGTTTGGCGCATGTAAGTGCTTCAGAAGGGGAGATTATGTTCTCGGAGTGGGAGAAGAAACTCGTTTTGAGAAAACAGCCTTGAAACACAGCCAATGGGATACGTTCTAAGCCTAGACTCGCCTTTGAACTTTCGCGATTGGTTGCTAATACAACGGAAATGTCCATATTTGGATTGCATAGCGTCATTCAGCCGAAACAGGGCTTTCAAACGGTGTCACACACGATATGATTTGGATCACGGTCGCGGGAGTAAATGACACTTTAGAGTGGGAACTTTTGGCGAAATTAGGAGAAATACATAGGCGCGAGCAGACAAAAGTTTGTGAAATAAACACCTAAAAGTGCAAATCGGACTTTGTTGTTGTAGTAGGGTGGTAGAATACATGCTAAGGTAGCAAACTAGCACAAAATCTCGAAATTGACCGGAGGTCACAAAAACAGTGTTTTCACCTGCCGTGTCTCGCCTTAAGTCGTTATGAAGTTTCACAGTCAAAATCCCTTTCTAAAACCGTAGATTCCTAAAACTATTAATCCAACCATACCTCATTGGTATGATATTTCTAAATCAACCGGGTTTAAACCTTAGTTGTAAATAGGCATCGTGATCATTTTTACTGATGCACTGCTAACTACTCGTCTAATCCAAATCAAGCGTGACAGTAAACAAACTAGCATGACACAGCGATGTATAAGCACGGCCAGCATCAGCTCCATGGCAACCACCCTGACACCTCTCAGGACTCAATCCCATAGGCTCTACACACACTGATGACCTTTCACCTACAGAGAGAGCTTCTGAGCCTGCATCTTCACAATCTGCCACATTGGGAATTCTACTGTAAATCACAATATTCCATTTGCCATCTCCCCACGAGACCTCATCTGCTTTTTTCCCTAGCCGTTACTCACCAACACCACTCAAGATCACATATGCACGCACACACACAGACACACACAGACAAACACACTCCCTCTCAAGGACACAATCCGAAATCCAATCTTCACACCCAGCTCCATCTCACACTTTAAGTTTAAGTGTTTAAGAGACTCCGTAAGCATTCACGTGGAGCTCAAAGATTTACAACCTCAATTACCAAGTTTATTGAGGTGGGAACAATTACAGACCCTCTGCAGCAGGAGCACTGTGGAAGATTACTGTACAACTGGAGGACTTGTAAAGCAGGGAAAGCAGATACAATAATACACACAATAAGCACTTCACAGTGCACTGCATACATCACTTCCTTCAGCATTCCAAGAACCAGTTCTGTGTGCAGTCTCTGCATAGCTCAAGCTTTAGTGTCACAACCACATGTTGTCTGGCACACGTACACTTAGACATAGACAGCACAAGCACACTGATACCCACACTGGCTCCAGCAAAGTTATGTAAGGATACTGCAGTCTGCATCACTAGACAGACACAAAGCTTACCCACGGACTGCAAAGGTTAGTAAGATGACTCAACACAACAGCATTCACCCAGCTAACACATGCAGCTAACATGTACACAAACCTTTCTCTCTCTCTCTCTCTCTCACTCTCACACTCTCTCTCACACACACACACACACACACACATACACACACAGACTCTCACACACACTGAAACTGACACTCACGCACAGACCAGACACACAATCAGAAAGGAGATCCTCCCCAGCTCTCGGCTCTTGCTGCCGGCTAAGATTCTACTGCTAGTGGTGCTGATGCTGCTGCTGCCGCTGTTACCGTGGCATCCAGACAGCAGGGAGGGTGGAGTCTCTGGCTACAGCATGTCTGACCCATGCTAGGCCAGCAGACGGCTTCAACCAGCACCAGAGCACAGGGGAGGAGGGCTCTAGCCACACAAAAGCTAGCAGAAAGAGACACAGACAGACACACACACACACACACACACACACACAAACACACACAGCACAAGCAAGAGAGGGAGGGAGAGAGACACTAACGGAACAGGGAGGGAAGAGGCAGAACGAGAAACGGGAAGAAAGCGAGAGAAAGAGAGGGAGAGGAGGAGTGGGAGAGGTATAGCCATAGTGAGAGAATGCTTCGGTTTAAATAGCCTCACCTCTGTGTCTCGGTGTGTGTGCGTGTGTGTGTCCTATGTGGTGCCCTCCTGGAACAATGACTAACGCCGGGTCTGCCTTCTCTCCTCGAGCCACCCCCTCAGTTTCTCCTCCCTCACACACACACACACGCACACACACGGACACAGACACGCACACACACCACACACCACACACACGTATACGCACTCACTCACATTTATCACAGACACACATGCGCACACTATCTTGTAATATCCCTTGATGTAAAACTTAGATATACCCCCCCCCCCCCCCCCCCCCCCCCACACACACACACACACACACACACACATTAAGGCTCATCTGTCAACGAGGGAACAGAAGAAAGGCGGCTGGGGGAGGGATCAGATCAATATAGAACTGAATTACCAGCATGTCTCCCCCTCCTCTCTATGTCTAAGGGTCCATAGGGAATACTGTATGTGTGTGCCCACATTAACATACCTGCACACATCCATTGTGAAACATCACCACAAACAAAGGCAGACATGCTTTGCTTAAATGATGATTTTAACATGGGAGTGGTATGAAGCACACTGGGAACTTATCCACACCAGGAACAATACATTTCAACACTTACAGTTACATTTACTATACCATATATTTACCGTGAAATAATAATACAATTCCTATATCTAAGCTTTCATAAGTGTGTGTACCACAAAATATCTGAGGAAGGGCTTGCCCCAAAATGTCACAGATTTAAAAAAACAAACAAACAAACAAAAAAAAACTGCTTGAGAGCGATTGGTGTGCGGACTTTTCTTCATAGTTTGTACCATAAAATTATTCATCAAAACAAAAATCAAAATGTCTCAAATCAAATGAGATTTCTACTAACTGAATTGTTACCTTTTCCGATGCAAATTAAATGACTACAACCATAACCGAACCAACGTGTGCCACAATCTTCCAGCGCTTTCTTTAACGCTCAATGACCAACACCCAACCAGCGTCACGCTCACATCTGCGTCACCCCAACCACTCAGCTAGGGGCATGGGCTCTGGGTGTGGCTCAGGAGCTCAGAGGCGGCCGATCAATCACAGTAAAAGCCTCCCGGGCCTGGGGATGGGGATGGAGGCTAATCAAATTCATTATGCCCAGCAGAGAGCTCCTCCGGCTGGGTTAAGCTCAGGACATTTTGCCTGGAGACTACTGGAGCATAGCGCTATTGGCTAACTGGAAGGAAATAACATCCTGAAGATGACTCAAACTTTGATGGCTTCTATGATTGACAACAGCAGATTGGAATAGATTTTTGTTTTATCAACACATAGCTAAACGCAAATATGCTTACTGATAACAAATAGAAATTCCCACTCTCTATAAACGGTAAACTGTATAATATTCCATACAACTAAACTAGAAAAGCACTCAGAGAGCGCAGACCTCCGCCAAGCGAAAACATAACCACCTCCTGGATCTAGACGGTGATACTGATCACTCCCAAAAGTAATCGTTTCTTCCTTGGGTCATTTCAGACCTTCCCTGAAAATTTAACCAAAATCCATCCATAACTTTTTGAGCTATCTTGCGAACAGACAAACAGACAGATAAACAAACAAACAGACAGAAAAACAAACAAACAAACAAACAGACAGACAAACAAACCCTGATGAAAACATAACCTCCTTGACGGAGGTAATAACATTGTCTATGCCCTTATGTCTTCATCCTGCAGGCTACTGGCTCTTTCACGGAGCATGAATGTTTCTTGTTTCTATCTTTACACTCTGACTAACACAACTAGTTAATAATGCAAAATGTTCTGCCACAAACCTGTCTACATTATTGGACTCTTAAATCTGAGTCATAAAGCACCACATACAGTAAATAAATACATAAATAAACAGAAATGCAAATCCCATATCGCCTAGACAACCATGCATAATATATTGTAAGTGGTAAGAGAAGATTAAAATAACATTTTGTTCACATAAATATGAGAGTTTCAGTGATTAACAACAGGTCTGTAATTTTCCCTCTCACTGTTAACGTGGCAAGGCTGTACAATAAATGTCATCGGAAGAGCTCACATCATCACAGATAAAATATGCATGAAGTCACTTCTTTCTCTGCTTTGGCTGCATTAAAACAATGCATCCATGCAATGTACTGTTTACAATTCCTCATCTTATCATTCAGTGTCAGATAGCCAGATGGCAGCGCCTACAGATTTCCTGAAACCTGCAGTTATCATTAGACTTAAAGGGACACTTCACTGATTAGCATTAAGCTTTTTATCTTTAGAAAACCAGTCATGTTTTTGAACGGTCGTGCATCATTCCCTCAGTTTGCCTTGAGATGGGAGAAATACGGATTTCAATGTTGGACTTCCTGCTTTCAATGATGTAAAAATCATCATTTTACATCATTGAAAGCAGGAAGTCCTATTCATGGGTTTCATTGAAATCCGTATTTCTCCCATCTCATGGCAAACTGAGGGAATGATGCATGACCATTCAAAAACATGACTGGTTTTCTAAAGATACAAAGCTTAATGCTAATCGGTGAAGTGTCCCTTTAAGGGTGACCGCTTGGCCAATGCAATCAGGCCAAACATAAGGATAATAGACATCGATGGTCACTAGTGATCCATGTGATCTATCTGGCTTAAATGAAGTTTTGCTTTTTCTTAGTTAGCAGGTTTATTAGCATACTGTACATGTACGATGAGAACCACAGAGATTAATTGGAGTCTCTGTCAGTACACTCTGAAGTCCATTATGAACTCATCCCTCTCTCGTGAAACTAACACCAAAATATCCCTCTGAAACCAACATAGCAACAAAGCTCATTAGTTCTGACCATAAAGGGAGTGAGGGAGTATTCAAAACAAGATACAAATCAATTCCAGGAGGACCCTGTCTCCATACAATGCAGCTGCAACTAAACCTCGTCAACATCTTTGTCTCCACAGAGGCATGAACCAGCAGTACAGACTGTAGACTAAGCTTTCTGCTGCTTCCCAATACCCACACAGAGACCTGTGAGTCATTTCCAGGATACTGTACATGTATGCACAATGCCACTGATGTGTGCTTATACTTGATACATTAGTGGAAATTTAATTCCATGGAGCCGGCATATTTGCTTGACTTGTTTTCTGTCTCCTTCAATCTAGTCATCTTGGAACAGCCCAACGTTAATAGTTTCTGACCGTATGGCAGGTGATCAATATTACTTCGGTAAAGACAGTGATTGGATGTACTGTATATGTTGTCAGCAAAACATTAGACTGCAGATGTTAGATGGACTGACAAGGGAGAAGACCACGCTGTGGCAGGTGATGTGTGCAACTGCAACCTAATCAAAGTAAGCGTGTTCCCATCTGCTGATGTCACTTCCCACCATGAAAGAAAATCCTGCACACTGTCCATTATGCATGCATATTTATTTACAATGTTTACAATGTTTCGGTCATACTGTAGACCTTCCTCAGGTGAATTTCACCTGTCCCTACAAAAGAGGTGTGCAAAAGCGTTTTGTAAACTTCCCACCATGAGACAATCATGCCATCTCAGGATGCGTTGACACCGAAATGCAAAATCAGTTTTGTACATCTTCTAAGACATAATCCAATATTATGTTGATGATATGTGAATGAACTACCACGAGAATATAACAATCATGTTTAGATGCTAAAGATCAAGTTGGAAATTGTGACATTTACTTGTACAGCAATGGGTGACCGTATGGTTAACCAGAAGTCAGGCATTTTGCAGCTTTAGTTGAATCTGTAGCACTCTTTGCTTTATGGCACAGTATAACTATTGGTCTTCTTTCAGAAAAGGATGCCTTCCCCTGGCTTGTTTGACCTAATTCCCCCCACACTACTGTATGTCTCACATTTCCAGGAGCAGTGGACAGCAAACTGGCACCACCACAGGGACAGGAGCACACACACCCCTCTCAACGAGAGCTGTAAATTCTCTGTGTAAGTGGCTTTCGAGGATTACAGCAGGGACAGCAACACTGACACAGTGGATTTATGTCAACACCCGACACAAGATGGCATTTCAGACCAACCTAAACTCGCAAAGCCTATGAAAAGATTGTTGTAACTTTATGCAACAATGAATCTCTTTTAGAGGTGTGTTTGTTTCCTCTTCTAGCTAACTAGCATGGTATCATCTTCAAGTTCATCCTTTTTTCAACTAGACATTCAGGCTGGGAACTATGAAGTGCTGTGGTCCAGGTTGGAAAATGTCTGAATAACCTTCACAGCTCATCACCAGTGATACTGCTAAAAGACACCAACTAGACCGTCTTAGATCACTAGTTCAAGACTGAAACTTCATAATGTTGCCATAGAGTCTATGCACCTTAATTAAAGACCATCTTTTTCTGTATCAAGGGCAAAACCAACCAATCCAAGGAAAATGATATAGGCATTTAGACCCAGTTCTTTCCGACAGTGTATGTATAGCTGTGGCCTACAGCCATTTAACCTTAAACAAGATGCACGTGTTATAGCAGCTGTTGTGACGTACCTTCTGGCAGAAATGCTGGGTGGTGATGGCAAAGACCTCCAGACCGCGGCTGGCCTTGCTCAGCTCGGCCTGCAGGCTCTGGAGCTGCCTGGCCTGCTCCTCGCAGCGCTGCCTCAGCTTCTCCACCAGGGCGCGCTCTCGCTCACGCTCCTTCTCCCGCTCGCGCTCGGCCTCCTGCGCGCTGGAGCGGCCCACGGACGACTTCTGGCGCACTGGGGAGGGAGACACGGTCAGGTGCAGGGTTCAGGTGCAGGGTTCAGGTGCAGGGTTCAGGTGCACAGGTGAAGTGTGTACAGTACAGTGTGTACAGTACAGTGTGCACTGCTGAATTCTGATAGGTGTAACGTGAAGGTGAATCAGCAGAAAGGCTTCGCTATGGCTGGCTGAGTCATGTTATGATCCCTGAAGAGAACCTAAAGAGTACCTGTCCTTGTTTATTATCGTGGTTGTGTGTATACTGTTTGTACACAGTACAGTGCAAAGGTTTTAGGCACCCATTAAATTGTTTTTTCAGCAATGTTATGATGCCCATGAATGTTGATTTCTCATTCTCTTTATTAACATTCAACCAGAAGATAGAGGGAGAAAGAAACAACCAGCTATTCAAAGAGCCTTGATGAGGCAAACTGACACTGTATTCCCACCTGGGAACACAACGAGGAGGGTCACCGGAGATGTACAGTATTATTCAGGTGGTTCCTCCACTTTGTGTCATGCCAAAATACTCTTACTGTAACACGGCAGCATCAACCGCTATCAAATCAGCAGCTGCCCTCGAGACCCCCGGCGTAGCTGCCTCTACCAGCAGGTTCTGGCAGGCCAGACATGCCCATCAGTGGCCCGGGTGGGGAACGACAGCTCCGTCAAGAGCCTCCCCCTAGGCCCAGGGCAACACTGCTAAAACAACAAACCCAATGGCAGCTTGAGGCTGAGATTGGACTGGTGTCAGAACAAAAACGAAATGTTATTTGTACGTAAACACTATGAGTATGTACATATGTCCTGTGTTCTCTGGTCATATTCTAGAGAGTGAGAATGAGACATAAACAACATGGTCCTCATGGCATTACTGAAGGTGGAAGGTGCACACTACTGTGTACATTTTTTGCATGATCAGGCAGTACAGGTTATCTTAGTCTTTCTCTTTCTCTGTCTATTTCACAGTTTTTCCATGTTTGCACCTGCCTATGTCTATGAAACATACAGTACATACTGTACATACTGCAATAAGACAGACATATTACATGCACGCGTCCATGCAACCTTTTACAGCCTGCATACTGATTGCAACAGACAGCAGATTTGAATGTAGAGAGTTGGTAGCCTATAGCCGATTGTCTCATTCCTAAAGCAAAATGTTTATCTCAATTCCTTACTGTCAGCCTCTCCCCCACATCCCCATCAATACATTTGGACCTCGTTCGTATGTGTTATTTGAAAGTTGCTCTTGTGTGGGACTCGATTAGTCCCTATGTGTGTAAGCGTATGTTAGTGTGTGTGTACATTTGAATTAGTGTGTGTGTGGGAGTATTCATTAACTAATCACAGTGTATAAATGTAATGTTGAGGAACATGTGTATGAACACAAATTGCTGTCAAAAGATCTAATCTAATTAATTCAATAAAAAATGCACTGCCACCCTGATCTGGTTTGAGATGGCGGAGACAGCTCAGTCACACGCATCTAAGAAGAGGCTAAAGTGAATTAGCAGCCACCAAGCTCCACTTGCTGCCATCATCCATCCCAGTCGCCATGACAACGGCGAGCAGCCATGGCCCAGGTAATGGGCCACAGAGAGACTAGTGGGAGGCTGAGGGGCTGCGCTCTCATGGCTACCGGCAGGAAATTAAGATCTCTGTCTGCTCGGATCATTAACCCACACACACACACACACACACACACACACACACACACACACACACACAGTCACACGCACACACATGCACACACCCACATGCACACACACACACACACACACACACACACACACACACACACACAGAGTCACACGCACACACATGCACACACACACACGCACACACATGCGCACACACACACACACAGCAACAACAGTGGAGAGTACTTACCAGGGGATTGTGGTTTAGGTGACACAACAGCGAAGCGTTTTGGTGAGGAAACTGCAGGCTTTGCATGCTCAGAATCCTTCTGAAATTCTTTACGAGAGGCTGCAAACAAACACAACGTTTCATTATCTGAAGCATTTGGAAAAACCACCACATATATCAAACTGTCTGAATATTCATGTAGATTTCTTTTCTCATTAAGCTATTAATATGAAATTAATTAACCATAAATTAATTATGCAATATAATTTTCAGTGGCAACTGTTACAGTGCAGGTTGTCCACTGGGTGGAGCCACTGTCTCAGTCTTATGAGACCACTGCACTGCTGGAGGGGCTGAGCCACAGCATGAAGGCGTTCTTTCCCTCAATTTACACAAGACGCAGCACCAGAGACAACCAGCAGAGGGCCCCGCTACACACATTCTCACACCAACACAGAGCCATAAACACACACCATACACAATTCATCATCCAGAGCTCGGGTGTCGTGACATTATTGCATCTGCTTGCATCACGTTCAATTGCTGACAGAGACACAATGTGGCTTTGGAATTCTCAACTCACACATTACTACTAGCGGCGTACAGTGGACGAATCTGCATCCTCCTCCCACGATGAAAACATATCTGCATTGTGATTCATCCCCTGACCTGCAGCATCTCTTCTGGTGGTAAAATGCTGACTGGTATCCTGACACCACCACGCTGCCTACTGAACTAATGAGCTACCACACACACTGCATGGAGTCAATGTACAGTGTATCCACACAACCAGTGCAGATAACTGCTAAATAATATGAGTCTGTAGACTAAACTGCAAAGCAATATTGAAAAGCACTTACACAACATGTCTTTCAGCATGATCATTAAGAGAAGTAATGGTGCTTATTACTATCCACCACACCCGTCTAAATCCTTCTCACATCTATTAGACTCAATTAGTCCCTGGGTAGTCATGCAGACACCAAGTGTGTGTGTGTGTGTGTGTGTGTGACATTCTTGAAAGTGTTGAGTGTGCATGCCTTTATGAGCTGATCGACTGTACCCTACATACCCAACAAACATTCTTTGCATAGTGATGCCGCTAACAGCAATATTAGATGAGTCCCAAAGTCAAACTACATGTGCCCCCACTACTAATGTACTTGGTTTGAGTGATGTAAAGAAAAATGGAGACATTTCATATTTTGTAACCATCTGCTCCCCACCCCTCTCTACTTGTTTATGAAAATCAATAAACAGTTGATCACAAAAAAGATGGACAGATAGATAGATAGATAGATAGATAGATAGATGGATGGATGGATAGATGGGTGGATGAGGGTTAAGATATGTGGACATCCTCATGTCCTGCATGAGGACAATCCTGACCTGCTTTGATGGCTTCAGTACAGACTCCACAGTGCCTCACAAAATACATGTGAAGCACAGACTAACTACACTGATGTCATTGCCTCAGAGGACTGGACTAAAAAGTCCTCTTGACTAAACCGTCCTTATAACTGCATTTAGATCAGCCCCTCTGTAACAGACACCACATGACACATCCCACTTATGCTGTAAGAGTATACGCTCATATGCCCCCTAAGCAGGGTGGATCAGGATGCACTCTTACCCACGGGGGAGCTCCTTGTAGGGGGAGGGAAGCTGCGTCGGGTGGGCAGGGGTGCGTTGGGGGGCTGGGGGCTCCCACGGCGCACAGGGCAGGGCGGCTCACTAGGGGGCGCTGGCGCTCTCTGCACAGGCACCACATCCTCGAGGCCTGAGCCACTGGCTGGACCTGCACCAATCAAATGCAGAGGAGAGAAATCCATGTCAAGCCATTCAGTCTGAAAGAGCTTCAATTGATATCAACTTTATTCTGTCTGCAAAACAGCTGAATTCACACACACAGAGAGACACACACACACCCACACACACATTGATGGGGTTTTTATAGATCTGTGATGGTCTGTGAACAGCTCATGGACACACCAACACACACTTTTGACCTCCCACAAGAAGTGAGAGAACTATTCATCAATACTCTTTCATCTCCAATTTTAACCTCCCTGCCTTTATATTTGATTACCCTCTCTTTCTCTGTGTGTGTGTGTGTGTGTGTGTGTGTGTGTGTGCTTCATGCTCACACTCTCCACCTGACCGTCCTTCTGTCTATCTCTATAATGCTTTAATCCTCACACAAAAACACACCCACACACACCATTTAATGAAGTCGAGGTAATCCAAGAACCTGGCGAGAAAAAAAAAAGAAAAAAAAAACTTTAATGGAAACTACTGCGGAGACATTCCGTTCTTATCTGGTCTCCCTGGCGATTGCCGCTGTGTGATAGTCAAATCACTGTGAATATAAATGCTCGATTGAAAAGACGGCTGCGGATGCATCCCATCAGTTTCCAGCAGTGCTGGGCGGGACACACACACACACACACACACACACACACACACACACACACACACACACACACACACACACACACACACACACAGTCACACACACGCACCTACACACACACGCACACACACACACACACACACACACACACACACACACACACACACACACACACACCTCACTACAAAGCAATTTCAATTCATCCACAGAGGAGGATGCTGTTCTTGCCTCCCACTGTACAAAAGTTTCCTGGAAGCAACCGCAACAACCTAAAGCACCTCAAAGGCAAGATTAAAATTCATGTTCAGTGGCTTCACATTCTTTCCCATTGTGACACTAAGAGCTCAGGCTTTTTTCACTCCATTGCAGGTTGGTTGCTTTTCAGACACATGGCGTTCAGCTTGAACGTGCTGCCATGTTGGACGATCGATAACGTCCATGCCTTTACTCCTCGAAAGGTTTTTTTTTTTTTTTTGCCCTCGGCAGCCCATTTATCTTCGTGGTATCAAACGAGGAGCCTCTGCCTTGGTCGACGACCGCAACAGTCACCGGCGCCCCGCCACGCCTTATCCAGTTTCCCTCGAAATCAATCAGCACATTGGAAATGCTGAGGCATGCCCGGGAGGCGTTCACACGTCCTGGATTCAAAAACCCCTGTGTCACCACGCACCACAGACAGAAGGTGGGAAGGCAAAAAAAAGAAAAGAGTGACTCAGCGAATTACACCTCTTTGCCCTTGAATTAATCGTTTGTAGCAATGACGCAGCGGGCTGAAGGGCTTGACCAAGCAGAACTAATCAACACACACACAAGTCTGGGTCAACAGACTGATACACAATGCCAAGAGGCTATTAATCTTCCATTTTATGTTTAGCTTGACTGCATTCAAGGCTGCACCTTTTTAAGATTAATTAAGCCAAAGCCTTTCCACGGCCTTTCTGAGGAATATCACCAGACTTTAACTCAGAGACATCTGTTACTTCTTTGAGACTGCAATGCATCTCCTGTGAAAAAAACTCATATTCAGAACTATGACACACTCAGTCAACGATACCAAACATCACAGACAACCACATGCAGAGCAATTTCAGCTATATCCACCTACACATTCTGCTGGGGGATTCATGACTTAGCATAAACCAACCTGCACAGAAATGCACTTGCATTTCAAGTGTGCTGCTGTCATATATTCAAATATATTCTTCCCCTTGTAGTTTATACAGTCACGCCAACATTTGTGAATTTCATTCATAAATGATCACGATGACATATGACCAGCTGTGGTGATGTCCGCCCTCATGATGGGGGCCCTCATCAATATTAACGCTGGAGAAAGTGGACAGTAATTATTAAAAGAGACGGTGATGGGGGTGGAGACGGTCTTTGTGGCAGTCTTGCCATCTTATGGGAGGATTACACAGATAATCCCGTTTTTATTTCTCTCCGCGTTGCCGGAGAGGAGAGAGCCCTGCAGATCCTATGTGACGGAGTTTCAACACGCCCGTGTGTGCGATTTAGACAGAGGGGTGCGGAGAGGGATTCAGAGCAAGAGGAAGAAGCATATTGTCACACACAGACACACACACACACACACACACACACACACACAAATCACTATCAGTCAGTACACACCTGTGTGATATGATGAAATTGTACACATGGCAGAATTGCTGCCTTTCAAAGAAGTGGACAAAAACCAAATGAGTATTGTACATCTTTGTGCTTGTGTCAAGAGGAGAGCTATACACCACACATGTGCACTGTATGTGTGTGTACGGTATGTGCGCGTGTGTTTCTGCAACTGCCAGCTACGCGTGAGCCTCTTCAAGTACAAATGGTATTTCTAGGAAGCAAAGCTGTCACAAGACAGACCTTATGACAGCTTTACACACATGCAATATCACCTTGCGTTTACACTGCACAAATGGGCCAGTGTGCAGTATGTGCACGTGCACTGTTGACAGACAGTAGCTATCTGCATATGGATGAGTGTGTTGTATGTGCCTGTGTGTGACAGCATGAGGGACAAAACAGACAGAAAAAGAACACAGATTAAGAGTGTGTGTGCGTGTGTGTGTGTGTGTATGTCCGTGTGTGTGTGTGTGTGTGTGTGTGTGTTTGTGTGTGTGTGTGAGAGAGAATGAGCACCGATGACATGGGCAAGGATGAATTGAGCAGAGCATCATTAGCGGTTATGGCCCCCTCCACTTTGTTTGGACAAACTGAATGACTGACAGGATCTTTTAAGCACCCATCCAATCCAGCTGGGCAGCCCTTTAGATGTGCAGTCAGGGGAGTGGTAGGGGGGCGGGAGCTAGTCGCCTCTGCTGTCATGTTGCTATTGGGGCCGTCAGACGCCAGGAGGTGAAGGGGAAGGTGGCTAATGCTTCCCATTACGCTTAGCAGGGCGCTAGGGCCAGACAGCACCGCCAGAGCACCATCACATGTGACAGGGAAAACAACAGCAGGCACATGAGTGTGTGTGTGTGTGTGTGTGTGTGTGGGAGAGCGAGAAAGAGAGAGGAAAAGAGTGAGAATATGCATGTGCAGCAAATGTGTGTGTGTTTGTGTGCAAGTTAAAATGTGATGTGTGTGCAATGTCAAAGAAAGATTTAGAACTCTCTCTCTCTCATACACACACACACACACACACACACACACACACACACACACACACACACACACACACACACACACACACACACACACACACACACACAGAGAGAAGGAGCTTTAAAGATCAAATATAACTGCAGGAAGGTTAAAGTGACTAAATGTATATTTCCCTCCCTGTGGGGGGTCAAACGCAGCCCTTTCAGGAAAAAAGTCATCGAGAGTGATTTCCTGCTGTCAAGAGATGACAGCAGGGACACACACACACACACACACACACACACACACACACAGGATAGGCCCCTCCCTACACAAACACACACTCACATACACACACACACACACAACTGAAAGAGTACATCCATTATTTATCAACAGCCATCAAAGGAAGGAGAAATGCCTCAGAGCAGGCAGACTAGACACACTGAAATACACACTACATGCTCACCGCCATAATGTTTATTATTAACTCCAATCCCGACAGCTGTGAGTGTGCGCTTAATGAATGTGTTCTATTTACGCGTGTAATACATGCAGTATTGGATAGGAGCTCTGTAATGCACATGCTTTGGGATTTCGACACAGACATACAGTACACACAGCTATTTCAGCATCACCGACTTGCATCATGTGATGGTGACTGCACTGTGATAGCATCTGTTGTGTGGAGATCCATCTGCTGTGTGTGTGTGTGTGTGTGTGTGTGTGTGTGTGTGTGTGTGTGTGAACACGCATGTGGAGGATACCAGCTACCAGCACCCTTTGATGTGCAGTTAACCTGTTATTCCTGCCGATAATGTATTTAAGTGGCTGTCCAGACTCTGACAATCACCTGATCTCTGACACTGAGGTCAAAGGGCCAAATCCCTCAGCAAGACTCACTGGGCTTTGCGGATCAGATTCCGCCACATGGTGTGTTCACAGTGTGCTCTTACCACGGAGCGAAAGCCTAAGTCTACGCCATTATCTCAGAAATCATTGTGATCAATAATCCACTCCCACCACAGTCTTTGACTTCAACCACACAGTAATTCAGCTGGAGCTCAATTGGGCAAACATCAGGGTAATGACAGCACACTATTATCTGCATTGGGGATGTTCTATTGGTAAACAATCTTTTGCACAATTCAAAGATGAGTCAACACTCGTTGTTTAAAGAGGATCATATTGATATGCTTCTGAAACAGGGATTTAGTAGTCAATAATGTCATAATGGACAAGAATGGCCAATAGGCCTAATGTAATAATTTCTACATTTCTATGTGATTGGCTGGTTGTTACGCTATTGGCTACAAGGGATAATTACCACACCAGCATTTTCCTGTAATAAAATACCTATTACACTTCCTAACAACAACAATTCTCTAATGTTGCTCTTGGACAGCAGCATAAGCAGGAATAACATAATTGTTTGAAATACAATATTATCACACACATCTGATGGGTGACACTTGAAAGCACTCAAATCAAACACTGCTGAGGCCAAGAACTCACCAGCATACATCAATGAGAGATTGACATGGGCAGCATACACTCTAGTGAAGCTACTGAATAACTTGCAGTGCTTAATGTCATCCCCAACTGTTTGACAGAGGGGAGATGAGGGAGCAATTCAGTCTCTGCAATGTTAGGAAACAAATAAATGTGTCTATTCTGCTTTAGAAAACACAAAAGATTGGAGAAGTGTGTTGCCCTCTGAATGTCCCAGGACCAAATCAAAATAAACAACAGCAGACAGGTATGAGGTCTAGCAGTAACAGTTTGCACACAGAGCATGTGAATATGTCCAATGGAGTTACTACCCTGTAGGTGACAGGACACTTACTTGAGTGTGGGTCATTCCCTTCGCAGGTCTCCCTTTGGAAAGGAAAAGTTAGCAGAGGAATGAAGGATCCCAGTAATGTAAACATGGAGGTTCCCAGACTGTTTTGGGTCACGCAGCGGAGCAACTGGGCTTCTGATGTTTACCTACACGCACTAAGACGCCAAGGATGAAGATGGCGTTTGATCTGAAGAACAAATAAACACTGGCTTAGTGGCCGCTAATGCTAAAAGCTAACCCTCCAGACTAAATGTGTTTGCCTCTCTCTGTTAATGCTTTAAGCTAACAAAAAGACTGCCATTGAAGAGCAGGTGTCTCCTCTCCTTCTAAGCGGAATGTGTTGATGACCTGAAAGAGCCATGCACAATGCTAACACTACCCCTACCACTACCACCACTACTACCACCACTGCTACTACTACTGCTGCTGGTGCTGCTGCTGCTTTGCTGCTGCTACTAATACTTGTAACTCTGTTGTGGTCTAAATAAAGGATCCTCATCTCTCTCAAAATGTACCTCCATTGATACACAGCTGATGGGATTCCAGTTTTATGGCCTCAATACTTAATATAGAGAGAGACGGTTCCAGGGTGGCGATAATACAGCCAGACACAACAGCTGTCTTCACAGCCAACATGTTAGAGATACTGAATACACCTTCTGAAACTTCAAATCTCTGCCACACACAGGACTTTCGAAGATTTAAATGATGGCGGTGTCACCACGTGTAAATAAGATGGAGGTTGTAAAAAAGCAGCGGTGAGAGGCACCACTGATGACCCTCAGCTGTCCAGGCTGAGGGACAACTGTGTGAGCCTCCCCCCTTCAGAGGGCCTGAGTCACAACTATATTAAACCTTCCCTAGACTGTCCGTCTAGACGGCAGCAACAGCTCTGGCTTCTCTCTGAACCTGTAGTTTTTAATTAGGCACTTGCACCACAACAGGCTCTACAACAACAGCTACAAGTGCGTTCAAAGACTCTCAGACTTCTGAGGGAACAACTGCTACATTAAAAAGCAAAACAATGATTATAAGTGATCCATCACTTTGTGCTTTACAGTAATAGCATCATTTTTACAAGCATTACCCAAGAGGTGCGACATAGCTGAACAAACTATAAACCGGTCCCCACCACATTGCTGGCAATAACATTATCAACAAGTCAAGTCCCAACAATCAAAGACAAATCCTGGAGTTAGACGAGTTAGACTGCATACTGGCAGTTAAGTGAGCAATTTAACTTTCAACACTCACATTTGAAACAGGTCATCCCGTGCCTCAGGATCAAGAGTAACTCTTTAAATACTTAACAGCCTTTCTGACTGCATGAAGAATTGAAGTCAACTAGTAGGATCTGACCGGACCACTCAAGTGGGATTTTGAAATCCTGTAAGTCAACTTGACATCAAAAAAAGACACATCACACGTCTACCTCTGCATGAGCCCAACCCCAGTGATCTGTGATTAAAAGGCAATCCGAGCACTTTCCTGTCTCCCCACTCTTTATTCGCCCCCTCGGATCTCATTCATCTCCACGTAACTTCAATAGACTTCCATCACAGTCAGGCCATTTAGGTTGATGACTCCCAGGGGGGTCAACAGGGAGGGGAGATGGAATATGGAATATGAAACAGGCTGTACGAGGGAGGGAGGGCTAAGGCGTGTGCTGCTAAATGGCCATTTCAGCACATCCTCCACCTTATACAGTCCTGGTTGACTCAGCATTTGTCTCTCAGCACCGGGTATTAGCAGGGGTAGATGAGGAGTCACTAACCGCTTTCAGACATAACCTCCAGATAAAACACAGATCTGTGTTAACCGGAGATCCTATCCTTCGGATGATTCAGACATGACTCTAACCTGCGGACTTTATACAGACCTTACACGGTCTATGTGTGAACGACATACACGGACATTACACGCACATTACAGAATAATACTGCAGCCGGTTGTACCGGCTGAACGTAAGCTTCATCTTAGCTTAGTTCTAACCTAAACTGGCACTCTAGAAGGAAGGAAGCAAGTGAAGCAGATCAGAGCCCATTAAGAGAGCCTGCCTTCTCTGCATCTGCAATCCAAATGACACGAGCTAAATTACACAGGGGAGGGAGCCACGACATCCACCATAATTGAAGGATGTGACATGCGGGCGCTGAAAAAGGTGTCGCAGGTTAATAATTGTACCTTGCACATCTTGTTATCTTGAGACAGTTCTTTCACCATGACACACACACACACACACAGAGACACACATACACACACACACACACACACACACACACACACACACACACACACACACACACACACACACACACTGACACACACACACACACACACACCGACACACACACACTCACACATACACATAAACACAAACACACACACACCCATCATCCCTAAAGCATGACACTAATGGTTTGCAAAGGAATCTGAAGAACGAAGTGTCCTGAACGCGTGAGAATGCTGCAGGGACATTGCTGCAGGGTAATGTCAAAACACAGCAGAGCACAGCTTAAGCACTCGCCTTTTTCACACCACACACTAAACCCAAAGTGCCTCTCACTGACCCCTTCTCCAATCGCTATGAGGCTACGCTACATTAGCATTTATGGGTCCACACTGGCACTCACAGACATCCACACTTCCCCCCGCCATCTGCTGTCAGGTAGCAACAGAAGCTAGCTTGGAGGAGAGCTGTGGCCCACATGCCAGGCAACACACAGTGTGGACTTGGGCCAAACATGCCACAACACGAGCGCACTTCCAAGACGCCACTTCACCTCATTCTCTGTGGGATGCTGCATACAGTACATACATGTCAATTGTGCCCATAATTTTTGACAGATTGCATGCTTCAGTTTGCGCTGCATTGTGAAAGAGTGACACCTAAAGATGATAACATCCCCCACCTGAAAATGTGTCAAACACTATTCCTTCAGGCTTCCCTACTCCCTATTTGCATTTGATGAAAACGGATTAAAAAAAAACAACTGATCGATAGCAAATTTGAGTAAATCATGGAGTCCATTTGAGAATGTCAATGCTGCTGTATCTGCAGCCTGATTACTGGTCTGGCAAGTATAATTACAACCAGCAAATTGAATGGCTTTGAAGTCTCCTTGAACATGCCTGAGGCTGCCTGCTGCAGCTACAACAGCTCCCACTAAGCAAGTCAAACTCACCCAACGTAAAAAAAAAAAAAACACAAAGCAAGTTAAAACATTAATGATCAGCACATTTGCCTAGCAACAGCGTGAAGCCACGGGCGTGGGAGGAGGAAACACTCTGAGACGCATCACTTCTCCCTTGGATGTCGAGAGGATGTCTGTGGCGATTGAATTTATGGGAGAGACGCAGCATCAGGCAGAAAAACATCCTGGAGGCTGCGTGGAAAAAAAATAATAATGAGGGACGGCTCGGTTAGGCAAGGCGGAGGATCCACGGCGAGCTCTACAGGGAGCATCAGCGGGACGTGTAAATCAACCTGTCAGAGACGCAGGCAACTCTTAGCCTCAGCTGATGCTGCATTAGAGCAATTAGTACCACTGTTAGCTATGCATGTGTTAGCTGTTGCTTTCATTTCTTTCACACTCCTCCCCGATCAAACCCCCTCTTCTCTTCATTTCTTGCTCTCTCTCTCTCTCTGTGCTCTCTCTCTCTCTCATGCTGTCTCCCTATTATTCTTTACTTCTCCTACTCTCTCTCCCACTCTCTATCTCTCTCTCTGCTCTCTCTCTCATGCTGTCTCCCTATTATTCTTTACTTCTCCTACTCTCTCTCCCACTCTCTATCTCTCTCTCTGTGCTCTCTCTCTCTCATGCTGTCTCCCCATTATTCTTTACTTCTCCTACTCTCTCTCTCTCTCTCTCCCTCTCTCCCACTCCATCTCATTCCCACTCTCTTTCTCTCCCTCTCCCACTCTCTCTCTCCCACTCTCTCTCTCTCTTTCCATCCCTCTGTCCCTCCACCCGCCAGCTCTCTCTTTAACACACTGGCAGAGAGGGAGAACCCAGGGGAGGAGAGCGCCAGAGAGTGGCTGAGCGCGAGGAGCTGTGCTGCAACACACACTACACTAGATGAGCCGCGCCGAGGACGTTGCGTAACCTGCTGACGTCTGCTGTGCCACTCCGCTCCGCTCCTGAGAGCATCGTTTGCATCTCGCAAAAGTCCTTAGTAACGATGCAATGTGCACAAATGTTGTTTATGTTTACTAAAAGCATTCATGTTCATTTGGGGGTTTGTTTTTTTCCAGTGAAGTGTCAATGTTTTAGTGTTAGATCACATCATGCATCCTCTTTTACGCCACAACTCTCCATGATTTTTTAATGTAATCTGCCCCAACACACACACACACACACACACACACACACACACAAACACACACGCATACACGCACTGCTTAGCTGCATTGATTCCGCTACATAATGGCTAAGATGCAAGCTTATGTGAGGAAGTGACTAGTAAGCTGTGTAACAGACTCTAATCCTGATACAATGGTGCAACTGGGTCGATGGAGCAGAGAGAGCTGGATTGGGAGAGAGGATGGGGAGGGAGGCCTGGCTAAAGATCAGACTAGTGCACACTCTGAGGAGGAACAAAAAATTAATAATTTCCAATCAACGTGGTTATTAAATCAGAAATAAAACATATTTCATTATCTTGAAAATGAGGATAAGGTTAACTGTGGTCAAACTAATTCATTCATTCATTCATTCATTCATTCTCATCAATAAGTTGCTAATTTTAACAGTGATATTGTGGCCGACAGGATTTGTCAGGCAGGTGGAAGGTGGAACAGTATCCTGTGACAAATTCAACACAGCACAGCATACTCCAGTTGACAGGAGGCTGACGAGCTAAAGACTCACGATTGGTGGATCGGCAAGGGTCGCTGTGGGTGCTGTCGCTGGATTGGTTGCTGGACACAGATGACACGCTGGCACTGCGGACGAAGCCAAAGGCAGCCAGGCGGGCAGGGGGCAGGTGGGCGAAGCCAGGGGGACGCAGGCCAGACTGGCCCGGTTTGGGCAGCAGGGTCTTGGGCCCACCCTCCAGAGCCAGCAGCTTCTTCTGGTCCACTGGAGAGGAGAAGAGCATTAGCCCAGACAGAACAACTACAGTAATTTCCCACATATAAGCCACATTGTGTATTTAGCCGCAGGACAGTGTTTTATGCAAGTTAAAAGAAATATAACACCATATTAACTGCCCCCCTGTATCAACCTCATAGCTGCAGAAATTTCCTCACAATGCAACACAGGAGACGGACCTGTTGCCTAGTGGTGGGGGAAAAAATCGATTCTGTTCAGTATCGCGATATTTTGTGCACACAATTAAATCGATACTTGTAGCTCAAAGTATCGCAATACTTAATTATATAATTTAATTATCCATTTTACTTTTATTTGAGTCGAGTTTACTCAGGGTTTACTCTGATCACATTAAATTAGCTTATTACGCTTATAAGGGGGGCACGTGTTGTGGTGTTTCATTGTGCATTCAACAGCAATAATAAATGAAAATGGCTTCACAATCACAACCTGTTATACACGACACTCTACACTACTTTCACATCGAAAAAGGTGGGTGTATTTTGGTTTTCAACAAAAAGTGAATAGTAAGGACCTTGACATGCACCATGCCATTGCAAAGTGAGTTGAACAGTGTTATCTTCCTAATTTTTTGTAATGACTTAGAATAATATGAGAGACATGAATAGCAATATATCGCAAAATCGAATTGCAATACTTGGTGTATCGCAATATGTTAAGAATCGCAATATTATCGAATTGTGGCCCAAATATCGCAATAGTATCGAATCTTAAATGTTTTGCCACTTCCCACCCCTACTGTTGCCACAAGTAGAAACAATCATTCTTCCTTTTTCATGTTACCTTATTCAGTTTATCTAATGCACATATCTTTTTATTGTTTTTGGGGAATATGTTACGGTACATGGAAGAGTCCTTTGCGTTCATTTCTCTGGTAGAAGTGCTCTGAGTGTAGAGTATGATACAGGTCAGGCAGACTTAGCTCATGGCCTGGCTGACGCGACCATGTCTCAATAAAACGTGATCTGGCAACCAAACGTTCATTTTCCCGTATTTGAAAAAATGCCCAGATCCGTTCATTGGCCGCCACGGATGCCTATCAAATGCGTCTGTGCATAGCTCACCATCGACTTGCTTTCCCCCCTGTTCTGTGATTGGTCCCCTATCTCAGGCAAAAATTAGGGCGGTATAGTTTCCAGGCTGCCTTTGCAGTGTGAATGAAATCGCGCGCAAAAAGCAGCATGGGAACACCCAGGCTAAGAAGCCCATGAAATATGGGTATTCTCTTTCTAGATGCCCAAATCTCTGTTTGCACATTGGCTGTCCAGCTTTAGTCAAATTAGCACATGTTGCCTCACGACCAGCTAAAAATAACCAGTATCACACAGAACTATACCCATGCTGATGAACATACAGGAGTAGAAAATTGCACATAATTATACACAAGCGTTGAGAGAGCACTTACCATTGTAAAGCCGCGACTCTATATTCGTATTCCATTACATAAAGCTCTAAGCTATTTGTGTGAATGGGCTTTATATCCAAGGGAGAGGCCACTGCGAGGTTAGTATGTGCTCAAGCTGAAGTGGCATTGCCATGCCATTGTAACACATACCCTAAGGTGAAATACAGTAGGTGCCCACCGTCTCCTTGCCAAACCAATCTACTTCACACCCGGAGGCAACTGGGAGAACATGGAGCGTGCGTATGGACAGGTCTCTGTGGCAATAGGCATAAGCTATACGACACACAGGAGATTCTATGTGCACACACGAATGTACACACACACATGCACACACAAACATGCATGCCCGTGCGCACACACACACACCCACAAACACACACACACATACACACACGCACACACAAACACACACACACACACACTCACACACACACACACTCACACACACACACCAACACACACACACCAACACACTAACACATACCAACACACACACACACACACACACACACACACACTCTCAAGCCATTTGTCAAGTGGATTGAGGTGTCAGTAAACAGCACATCTAAAGCACTGATTGGATTCTCCCCTCTTTGCCACTGCCTCTCTGATCTGTATGGCTCAGGCGTCCCTCAATCATCCATCCTCACGGCTTATTGGGTCATCAATGAAGGCACAGAGAGAGAGAGAGACACTGTCGTGATCACCACCCTGAGACGGTGCTTTGCCTCACCTCTGGCTCCAGGGTGATTCATACTCAATTTAGAAGTCATCTGCTCGTGCCGTCTGTTTTCCTCTGCGGCAGAAGCACCAGTCATGTTTTGCAACTCACTCACAGCATGGTGGGTAATGGATGGAGATATGAGACCTAAGGGTTGCCACATTCCAATATCTGAATCTCTCAGCAGAAGCCGTGTTAATGCTGAAGCAAGAGTGGGAGATTCTGAATGAGGGGGCACTTAGTAACTGTGTGTGTCTTCATAGCACACTAGTGTACTGTATGGGTGAGTGAGTGAGACCTGGAATTTGTATTGAATTTTAGTATTATAAACTTGCTATTCATCAGGTTATTATGAAGAACCCCCCTCCCTACAAACACACGCATGCACACACACACACACACACACACACACACACACACACACACACACACACACAGCACCAGTGTTATGAAACCAGGATGTATGGCTGACTAATTTTTTTCTGCCCAGGTGATGAGAGCTTAGGACTCTCTGTGACAGACACATTAATATTGGTGCAGCGACCCAAGAGGAGGATTCACTTCCATCACCTTTTCAAAGTCGGAGATGCTGAGGGGAAATACTGGAGCTCTGAAGTTGTCACATGCTTAGGTAGTTTGCACATCAAAGAAACTAGGTGGCAAAAGTCAAGCCATACATATGCATCAGCTGAAATAACTCTGGTTCGTAACCTAATATCTGGCTGCTGCTGTGTGAGTCTGCCCTCCAGCCTAATAACAGGAAGGAAATGGTGTCAGTGGAGGCTGTGGAGATGGAGTAGAGAGTACACACAAATGTTTGGTGGTTACATAACCAATAGTGCCTCAAAGAGCTCCCAAGAAATTAGCACAAAAACAAGCTCGCTTGAAACATTCAGAACTGAGACACACAAACCACACACACACATACACACACGCGCGCACACGTGCGCACACACACACACACACACACACACATACACACAAACACACGCATTTCCAGTCTCACTCTTAAAAGAAATGTGTTGAAAACAACACAAACTGTGTTGTCGCTATCTAGACTCAGAAATGTGCTGTTTTCAACACATTCCTTTTAAGAGTGTACAGACCATATATTGCTCTTGTCCTCCATGTCTGTATAACTTGCTTTCTTTGAATTACAGAGGACACACTAGCCTAATAACGCTAGTAGCCAGCGTCACACAGTAGCAGGTCAGTGTGCCGGAAGAGACAAAGGTAAACTTGTCAACATCAGTGAATGGGAAAGCGTGATGTCTTTCCCTTTGGGAAATGAAGTGGGCCAACCGTGCTGCTGCTGCTGCGACTAGTTCTAGTGTTCACAAACCTGTGGGGTCTTGGTAGTGGTGAGTGGGTGGGCCACCGGGGGCGGGCTGACTGAAGCTCAGCGATGACCTCTGACCTGCCGCCATCATCATCCTGTTTTTAGCAGCGGGCTGCTGCCTGGCAACGGCACCCAGGCCCAGCTGCGGCCGGAGGGCTCGGGGAGAGCGGTAGACGGCGGCCACGTCTGCGGCTCCGGGCGGAGGACCCGGCGTTCCACCTGTTGCCCGGCCCATCTGTGCGTGGATCAAACCATCACATCATCTTAGCATCACGGAGGAGAGACGCTCTTCAAAATACACATATGCATTTAGCATGACTGAGGAAAGAAGCTCTTCAAAATACATATATGCATTTAGCATCACTGAGGAAAGAAGCTCTTCAAAATACATATATGCATTTAGCATCACTGAGGAAAGAAGCTCTTCAAAATACACATACTGTATATGCCAACGAAAACAATTGAAAACATTCATGCCGGTAAAGATATTTAATTCCAGCACACTAATAGGATGGAAGAGGGGTACAGATCCAAGGGTTTAAGACGATTATTATTCTGCTTAAGTGATATCTGGTTTATGCAAAGTTTATGCAAATGAATTATGCCAGACACACTCAGAAAATCATGATTTCACATAAATATCCCTCACCATCTTTTTTCTGCCGGCCTTATCAGTCTAACATATCGCTGTATCATGAGATAAGAGGCTCTTATGGAGAGACGTTAAATATGTTTTATTAAAAAGATATGAAATGTGAAGTGGTTTCTGTCAGGGGATCTAGGTTCTTACCTCGTGCATGTACCTCTCGGGCAGCTCTCCATGAAAGCTCTCTGATTTGCCAGTCAGCTTGTGGGGGACAGTGTAGCTGGGGGGTCGGATCCCTGACCCCACCAAGCCTGGGCCGAAGTAGCCCGACTTCTGCATCTCCTGCTTGTATTTGTCATACAGCAAATTGGAGGAGCTGAGGATGGCGGATGTCTTCACCCCTGTTGCCTTGGTTTCTTTCGCAGCCGGGGGACTGGCGTAAGGGGTCAGCCTTGGGGGTAAGGTGGACACTTCATACGGGCCATCGGTCACTTGCGGTTTCACTTGAGGGCTCTTCCTCACGTACGTGATGATCTTGGGCCGGACGTTTTTCGGCTTTTGGGGTGGGGACGTGTTTTTGTTGGCGGGCTTGATTTCGGGCTGCGGGTGGAGGACTGCCTTGGGGATCCCGGTGCTGACGCCGACCTTGGAGGGGGGCTTGATGCCGCTGGCAGCCCTCTGTGGAGAGTCGCTGCGCTCCTGGCTGGGGGCCCTGGTGCTGGTGGTTTTAGCAGGGGAGGAGAGCGGCCTTCTTTTGGGGGACCACGTGGTCTTGGGTGATGGCGGTGTGGAGGGTCTGGAGGGACTGCCCCAAGGTTTCCTCTTGTCCAGGCTGGACGGACTTGCGCTGCGAGCTCTCTCGAAGGACGCCTGCTTTTTAATCAGGGATGTGGGAGACACGGACTGGCAGGATAAACTCTTTCCAATCGGTTTGGATGGGATGACATTCACATCGGAGACTTCATCACTCTTAGCTGGTTTACCATTCACATTATGAGTTGGAGAAGCTGGCACCTGCCTTGTTGCACTTGTCTTTTTTGTGGAAAGGACTGGTTTGGGCTGGGCAGGATGCTGCTCAAGTGAATGTGTACCATCGGAAGTCGCTAGCTTGGTGGGCTGGGATTGGCTACGGCTGGTTTTTGCATCAGTAGGCTGGTGGTCATCGTTCAACTGCTCTCCCTGGCTCTGCTCGGCATCTGTGAGTTTGATGTGCTCCCATTTGGCGCTTGTGACGTTCCTGTTGCTTTTGCCGACGACGCCGTTCGTAAGCAGACCCGAGCACTCCTCGGGAGAGCTTTGACCTGGTTCTTTCTCTTGTGCTTCTAGGAAGGGCTCCTCAGGCAGAACTGTGGAGTTGAGATTCATGTCAACCCCTGACAGGTGTTTTGTGCTTTCGGCTGCGGGAGCCGCGGCCCTTTGAGATCCACGGCCCCTCTCTGAGATGGTGGAACAGGACTGAGAGGCGAGGGTCAGGTCCTCTGATAAAGTCCTGTATGGCCCGGAGAGAACTTGCCAGGAATCAGTGGCCTGCGATCGTCCTGCGTTGTCCAGGGCACTGGCCAGACTGCCCCCGAGACTGGACACAGACGAGAAGCAGGAGACGAAGATGTCCGTTTCCGAGCTCACCTCAGTCTTATTGCCCCCTTTGCTAGGAGATGCCTGAGATGCTGTCTCTGGCTCCTTAAAAACATGCTGCACACCTTTCACCTCCTCCTCTTTATTGGACGTGCTAGCATTTGCTTCACTGGGACCAGACTTGGACAGAGAGCCTGTCTCAGCCACTCCATCTATAGGGAGAACCTCGTCATCCTCCTCTGCGAGAAACGCCTCCAGCTCCTGGCATTCGAGCATCTCAAACTCCGCTAACTCCGGGTCATCAAACTGGGAGTCGGTCCCCCAGATAATGACCTTGTCCTGCTCCTCAGTCTGAGATAGCAAGGGGGAGAAGCCCTCCACCTCTCCTGTCCTCTCCTCGTCCACCTGAATCCTGTTAGCATTAGCATCCCCATTATCAGAGGCTACTTCTTCCTGCTGGTTATTGTTGCTGACTTCATCTGGACTGTCCTGTGTGTTCGATTCAACCTGATTGACAGAGTTGTCCTTAAAACTCATGTTCTTGGGTCACTTTTTTTTCAAGCATTCATAGACAAAGCTTGCCTCGCCAGTAGATCCATTACTAGCTTTCTGGTGTTCACTTGGGGTTGGACGCTTCAATTTTGGAGAGTCCGTTTGAAACATGTGCTTCATGGATTTTGACTGAGTGTGTCCTCTAGGTACATGGTAGCGGTGATCCCTTACCTGTTCAAAGTTACAAAACAAACAATTAGTTCCAATGTCTTTCAAATGAACACACACTGAATCATAAACTTCCACAACAATGTTAGCCCCACAAGTGGCAATGAGCATGGACTTAAATCCATTAGGATGAAATGACACACTGAATGAAGCAGTTTTTGAGATCATGCTTTAAATCATCTTTCCATCCCTTTAGCTCACACCGTGCATACCCCTGCAACACATTTAACAAACATCAGACATTGGAACTCTTTACAGTACCAGCTGTGTGGTGATATGATACTCTGTGGGCGAAAATCTGGACACTTCAGTGTCAACAGCGGACATGTAGTGTTTATGCAGCATAATCCAGCATAACACAGATCCCTACAAACTCCCCCTAGCAACAAGAACACGAGTGCCACACTGGCTCATCAGTGGACCGTCCCCCGAGGAAATGACAAGCAGAAATGCAGAACTATGCTATGAGTATTCTGGAACTATGCTATGAGTATTCTGGAGAAGAAAATAAGGGAAGACCATGCTGGTATTTTGAGTGAATGTATTACACCATTCCCCACACAAACCAACCCCCCACAAAAAAATACAATTATTTTATCTTCAAAGTGCCTCATCCCTTTCATACTTCAATTTTGGGGAAGGGCGGTAATCAAAGAAACGTACGTACGCTACAAGATGACACACAAAAAGAAGAATATGATTTTGACACAAAGAAACCTTCACGGCAGCATTAAAGAAAAGATGATCTCGGAAGAGACCTGTTTCATAATGCAAAAACGAAAGCCCTTCAAATCTATTCCCCAGAGAAAGTACACATAACTGTTGCATGTATACTCAGTGCTTCAACTCAATATATCACTTTTGCAGGCCTGTAATTTCCACTTCATGCTATCATTGCAAAAAAGAGTCAATCAAGTGTAATAAACGTAATAAAGAGTTAATACTGTATGTGTAGTTTGTTATAGGCAACAAACATAACAAAAATGAGTATATAAAGCATAATACTCCTGTCCTGACATGACTAAACAATGTTCGCTACGAAATTGGTTGGCCATTTCAAAAATAAAGATCCAATGCAATATTAAGACCTACTTTGCTGAGACAAACTATAATGACAAGAGACAGAGAGAAACAAACAAGAGTTCCATTTAATGATGAAATACATATGAGTCTCTGGGTCAACTGACTATATCCCTCTCACAAACACACACACACACACACACACACACACACACACACACACACACACACACACACACACACACACACACACACACACACACACACACACACACACACACACACACACACACACACACACACACACACACATTGTTATAGTCCTCTACAATAAAGCCTAGTGGATTGTCTTTTCAACATTTTCTTCAAAGCTTTTTTGATCTAACATTAAAATGTCAGATTCATACAGCCCGCATTTTATCCATACTCCAAGACACAGTGCATTTCATCTCAGAAATGACAGAGATATGATATCAGCATGGCGCTGGACTCAGATGGAGATTCTCTGGATTTTCACCGGATGCCAGTCATCACAAACAGCAGGCACACGTAGCTGGCCAGTTGCCAACCGATGGGTGGCACAGCGGCCCCTGCCCGCCTGTCTCTGGGCTTTGAGTGGGTGAGGAGCGGCCTCAAGAGTGCCATCACTCTAACCGTCCAGTTACCGTGGAGAGAACGGAAGAAACCGGCTCTCCTGGCTTTGGCTGGCTAATATCCATAGCTGCGTCAAAATGGATGAAACCAGCCAAAGACTTAAGAGTCGGGTTTACAAAACCAAGCCGATTCATCTCAGGTGGAGTCCAAGCAGAGGTTGGTTCTGTTAAAACGATGCACAATACAACATGTTCGGAGAATCGGCGCCAAAAGAGTTTCGTGATCATGAGTTGGAATCATGCAGGCTATGACGAATGCTCTGTAATAGTGTGTGTCAGTCATCGCCTGACAATGGCCATGACTAACTGTCTGTCGAGTGGGCACGTCAGTCACATGTAGTATGCCTGTCACCAAGGAGTCTCCATGGAGCCAAAACAATCACTGACAGATGCACTACAGACTGTGCCTTCTAAATAAACCACAGATACAGAACACCATATACCACATTCATAAATTCAAAATGAAATCAAGATAAGTATGGATATCCAAGCATCGTCAGCCAAAAATGGCACTTTGACAAACCCTATATTCTTTAAAAGGAAGCATGGTTCCAGGGACTTTTAAAGCACCATGGTTTTATCTGTATTCATAATTCATGACTTTATGTGCTCAACACTTTCTACACTATTCTAGTGTTTGTTTTTTTAACAGACCTCGATATCATGATGATCCATGTTTTTTTTTTTCCAAATTTCAATCCTAATAAAAAACTGCTCTGAAAGATTAAACATATGGCAAACAGACAGAAACATCCTCCGACTTGCCAGTTCAGTGGTTTCGATTAGATACAAATACACAAATAGCATGACCGACAGATTGAAGCCAATCTCTAATTGCGCCGAAGGATAAAGATCCTCTGTGATGTTGACATGTGCAGGGAGAGGGACTGAGAGGGCACTTCCAAAAAAAAAATCATGAAAGCAGCCGCCGAGGCGGATCCCTGATGCTCTGCAGTACTCATATCACATTCAGCCCAAAGAATCTTCCAATTGACCTACTTATAACAGGAGCTCATTGGTCCCACTGAACATGCTCAGTCCTCGAGAAAAGCTACTTCTGCAGCATCTGGATGCTTCCCCCTGTATCATACAATGAATTTGAGTGCAGCTTTTACATGCATTTTTTACATTAGCTGTCAGTGATTCTCGATTAAGTCATAGCAGACTGTCTGGTATTCAGACTTGATTGCTCGATTGCTTCAGCCAATTAGTTGAGCTGTTGAAAAATGACTGAGAAAGATCTGTAATAAGTGATATTGAATTGCTTTGTAAACTTTGTATATTGCTCTATTTAAGGCATATGGCAAATATATTTCATGTAGTCACCAGCTGCTGGTAGCAGTCTTGAATGTAATCAAAGGCAGTTAATTAGATTGGACACACAATAGAGGGCCGACCATACAAATGATTTCGAAATCTTCCATTAATGAAAAAATCATTTCAATAAGACTGTTAAACAGACTTCAGTTTATTTTCCGTGCATAAACTCAGAATCATTTGAACAAAGGCCCACTCACTTTCTTTTAGGTTACAGACGCACGCACGCACGCCCGCACGCACACACACACACAGGGGACTTGAGCACAGCAATATCTGAACAGGCATAACCTGAACCCCCTGCATCAAGAGCTACGCTGATAGATCAATTAATCATGTCTAGGTGACATTCCTGGCCACATCCTGGGACCGGCTCACAGTCGATTCCCATGCAGTGTCACGAACACGCAGCGCTGCGGTAGGAGAGGCAATCCATCAGCGGCTCGCCTCCACCGAGGGCATCTCGAGTCTTTGATGCGTCCCGCCCACTTGCCAGAACATGAGTGGACTTTTTGCCAGCAGATTTATGTGCCCGACGGGGGAATACAAGCACACCAACTTGTCAGCAACATGTATACTGTTTGGATAAAGATCAAAAGGCTAAAGAATCTGTGAACCGGCTGATGAAGCATTTGTTGATGTTCAGCACGCCAGTTCGGAGACAGGCTGACTTTCTAATACACCACAGTTCTCTGGGAGCACAATTCAGATCCAGAAGACATCTAACATTCATCACAGGCAGTCAGAGGGAAAAGGCACAATTTAAAATGGAGGTGATTTAACCGCATTTTAAATTGACGCAGCGGCCTGATCGAGAGAAATGACATTCTTCCTGCTCCAATTGGTTACCTTCAGTGGCTGAACTGGGAAAGCCAGACAAAGGCGTGTGTGTTGATTTGTCAGGGGGGGCATGTGGAGGTGTGCGACCGATGCATTTTGATCGTCTCAGTCAGCCTCTGAAGCTGACTGACGACAAAGAGGGGCTGATTGCTCTCGCATGCACTTTCACAATACATTGACAAAAATAAACACACAAATACACTCTCTCTCTCTATCTCTCTCTCTCTCTCTCACACACACACACACACACACACACGCACACGCACAAGCACACACGCACACACACACACCTACTGGGCAGCCGTGGTGTACTGGTTAGCGCACCGGGCTTGTAACCGGAGGGTTGCCGGTTCGATCCCCGACCAGTCCACCATGGCTGAAGTGCCCTTGAGCAAGGCACCGCTGGTTGGGCAGGCAGCTCACTGCTCTGGGTTGTGTGATTCACCTCACTGTGTGTTCACTGTGTGCTGTGTGTTCACTAATTCGGTTAAATTGGGTTAAATGCAGAGAACTGAATTTCCCTCACGGGATCAAAAAAGTATATATTCTATTCTACTGCTCACATGCACACATGCTGGAAAACACACCCAACGACAGTGATGTCCATGTCTCTCTTAAAATCGAAGCGAAACTTCTATTCTATTCTATCAGGTCATCCATAGCAGGCTCTTCCTGGTAGTCTGCTGAATGTAAATAGCATCTATCTTTCCATAAAAAGCCTCCCCGTCATCAGGAATATTCAGCTGGGGGTGAGCTCACACTCAGCAGTAAAATGGGTTCACACTGGGCACAACAGATTCAGCAGAACTCAGCTCAGGCCCAGGGGCAGGATCAGGCCTGCTCTCTGAGCTAGTCTCCCCCCACACACTGTAAAAAAGGAAAAATCTGAGCTGTCCAATTTATTAAACCACATTGTGTTAAAATGACATGAAACAGTCTAGTTTTGAATGAAACGCATCCTTATTGTGTTCACATAGTCATTCCAATTGAGTAATCCTCTTCTTCTAATTGAATCAATTAAGGTAAGCGCATACACTGGGGAAAGAAAGGAAAAGAGGATTTGTCACATTTACTAAACCACAAAACATGAAATTAAACAAAATCATGTTTTTCTTTCAAACACAATGTTTGCAGCACACACACACCGTCCTCCATGCTTCTGTAATAATTACACCTCCACCTTATCTAGGTTATAGGAGTATTTTAAGTATTTCAGTATGTTAGCTTGTCTTTACGTGGTTTCTGCTGCTATGGATCCAACAAATACTGTACCAGCCCAGTCTCCATCTGTGCACCGCAGACCTCATCCAAATAATTTTACAACATTTAAGTGCATCTACCTCATCATCCTCTCCGCCTCCCCCTGTCCTCCTAATCTTCCTCCTCCTCCATCCCATCCATCAACTGCTCATCCCAGCCAAGGTCACAGGGGAGGTCTGGACATCGGTCCTCATTCCAGATGCCATCTCCCTGCAAAAGACCACCGAGTGTATCCTTGACTGACCTCTTTCTGGCCCATCAATAAAACATCTTCAGAGCCACTATGGAGCCATTATGGTAGAGGCAGGGTCTGTGTCTGTGAAATGGCATTGCATTTCAATCTGGCTTTTTGCCGGCCATTCTACACTCACACGTTTTACTCCTTCTAACCAGCATTCCTGAAGTGCTTCATTGCGTTTTTTTCTTTCTTCGAAACAATTCCTATTCAAATCTCATCTCAGGCGCCTGCTTCTTGATTCTCTTTGTGTATCCTTTGTGTATGCCATCCATTTTGGTTTGCATCTCCTAATTTTTTTCTCCCTTATTTTCTATCCTGAGGCTTTTCTTCACTGCATCTCTTCTCCTGGCCAGGCTCAGGTAGATAGTTCCCAACTCTGCTCAAGATTTCATCAAGTCAAAAAGTTGAACATTTCCCTCGGCATTATCAGCTACTATTGTATGTGTTTTCTGCGGACAGAGAAAGCACGAAATACTCACAGGTAATAAGCTTTGGATAAAAATAGATCCATTCAGAGATAATTTCAGTTCCAGCATTACAATTTGCCTCTCCGTGTCTCACCATCACTGCGAAATGTTATGTATGAAAGACACCTTAATTGTCATTGAAATATATTATTGTAGTCATTAATTCCAAAATGGTTTAATGCATACTGAAATAAAAGCTCAAACTACAGCCACAGCAGTGTAGTTGGGTAAAGCACTGGGAGAGACAGAAACTGTAAAGCGCCCTTGATGTACAGCCCTGTGCACTGCAGTAAAGACCCTATACAATACATCTATTTTTATTTCACTGTAATGACTTCACTTCCTCCTTAGGGGGGGCTATACCCAGACGCTTTACAGCTGTCAGCATCTCCCGGGCCTTCACACCCACTTCAGCCTGCTTCAGGGCGGCTGACCCCCTCTCCTCACACATGTCCTCTCACCACTCCTCTCTCCTCTCCTCTCCTCTCCTCTCCTCACCACTCCTCGCCTCTCCTCTCCTCTCCTCTCCGCTCCGCATATAAATCACACTCACTCTCACTAGTCCCCAGGGCACACTTTCCCAAGACTGGAGAGTAACTTCTGATAACCCAGCGGTGGCTTTGCACCTCTGAACTGCATACAGGGAGGGAGGCGCGAGACGGACCACCAAGGAGACCTCGGCTCTTCCTTATCATGTCAGATAACACATGCAGAGACTTCAGTCTATTTATATGGACCTGTGTATGTGTGTGTGTGTGTGTGTGTGTGTGTGAGAGAGAGAGAGAGAGAGAGAGAGAGAGAGAGAGAGAGAGAGAGAGAGAGAGAGAGTGTGTGTGTGTGTGTCTTTATGTGTGAAAATTGTATAGGAACAGAGCAATACACATTAGTGCAATGTGTTTTGAAATAATAACACACCTTCTGGCCCTACCTCACATGGGCACGTCTACATCTGACAGTGACGTCACCATGCAAAACATGCCTGCATGGAGAGAGGTTAAAAAAAGGCCGTACTGTAGATCTAAAGATGGCAGCCACACAGAGGGGGCATCGTCATATGCTGGGCTTGTTTTCAACCTTCACTTTTACCAGGAACTTTGTAGTAATTTGCTGACAGGACACTTACACCAACTCATCTCATGGGCATCACACACAAACACACCCACATACACACAGGCACACACACACACACACACACTTATTCACACACACGCATGCGCGCACATACTGTACACACACACACACACATACACACACACACACACACACACACACACACACACACACACACACACACACACACACACACACACACACACACACACTCTATCTCTCTCTCTATCTCTCTCTTGGTCTTTCTCTCTCTCACACACACACACACACACACACACACACACACACACACAGAGTATTGACCTCATTGCTCTCACTTGCACGAGTACTTGGAAACAGGGCTTTAGATATATGTGCGACAAAGCCTTACAACACACAGCGCACTGGCCCTGCCTGCAGGATGCCAGCCAAGTGAAACAAGTGCCGCCTCAGCACTGCCTCAACACAGCGCCGGCTAATCAATCAAAACTCAGTTAA
>NC_085006.1:18271316-18291316 GCF_963854185.1 Sardina pilchardus | reverse complement strand
AAAATGTATCAAATATACCCCGGTCTTTCCCCTGTACTTGTAAAAATGTCTTATCAACATTTATAATTGTATCGTCATCATACTCAAAATAGACTGGTGGTTTACTGCAGTACAAAACAGACAACAGCCATCATCCCCAAAAAGCAACATTGCCATCGTGAACAACAACAAATATTTCAGCAAATGAGCTGTTACACAACTTTGAGAACATCAAGTCCACCTTTCTATGCACTCTTATAACCGCGCCATTGCCTTGGCAAATCCATTTCCCACAAAGGAGTCTCAGCATCTATTAATACAGAGAAGCGATTATGAAAATGGGCCTATTATCACTGCTTCTTTCAGTAATTAGATAAAAGGGCATCATTTGCCACAGAGAGAGAGAGAGAGAGAGAGAGAGAGAGAGAGAGAGAGAGAGAGAGAGAGGGAGGGAGGGAAGGAGAGAGGGAGAGAGAGAAAGATGGGGGGTATGTGAATAATGCTTTTGGAGAAGAGGGTGATGAAAATAAATGTGTATCTAGGTATAACCGAAAAATCCACAGTAACTCTTTGAGAGAGGTTACAATTATTCATTAACTGTTAAATTGAGTGTAGACTGATGTAAGATTTAGTCAGAGAAAAGCTGTTATCATGGCATGATGCTAAAGTTTAGAAGGAGGAACTACTTCTGCTAACTAAAATAATACTTCAAAAACTACTAACTTTAGAATACTGAATTTCCCATTTAAAAAAATCTAGTCCTCTGAACCACACAGAAACTGTCCCCGAACTGATACCATATACATGTCGGTGTAACCTCTCAAGCACGTAGTAATACCGAGCAATAGTTCGGCTAAACCTACATCTCCATCACGCATCGCATGAGATTTCGGGTTGGTATGGGTAACCTTACCTTTGGCATGGACCAAATTAGCCTCTGACTAGGACGCCAGTGAACATCCCCTCGACGTAGCTAACGTGTTCTTCACCATACTGAGAACTGACAGCTTCAGTGGCATGGACAACATGCAGCTTCTCCACACAAACACACTCACGCGCGCGCATGCACGCATGATTGCCAATCATGGGTGTCACAGGTAAAAAGGCAAAAATAACGATAAACAGACGTGAAAATGTACCAAATAAGCTTAATATCTACAAAAACAACAACGCCAGGGGCTTATCGTTGAATCGACATTTTAAACGTAAGATCCCTATTATAATCAAAAGCTATTAGCACAAGGTGGGCAGATCACATTTCACCTGCGATGCGTCACTATATTAAAAAAAACAACAAAAAAAACATGCACGTTCCACAAATCTAAGCTGAAAGGAGGCGATGCGCATCAACCACAGTTTATCTTGCCTGCACGAATGTGAGATTGTCTGTTGTTTTCTCAAACGTATCGGCTCGCAGAAAAGCATATACCACAGGCCTTAGATTTAAAAATAATACTGACATTTGAGCACCTTTTAGAATGAATGCGTTATGACAAAGGTGTGACCTACCAGCTCAAGTAAACAATGTCGGTGTGGTAAAAGCTCCGCGTCCACTTTCAATCTCCTGTGCGAATGGTACCAAGACAGAAGGGCAGCATCACGAGAAGACGGGGAGGGAGAGGCTGAAGAGGAGAGGAGGTGGAATGAGAACCTATAGGATGGTAAACAGGGGGAGCCTTCAAACGGCCATATTACAGTGTGCCTCGAGCGCCTCGCTCAGGTAGTTCTGAGGTTTGTAGCCTACACACAGTGTGCACGTGTGCTGGATTACCACGCTCTAGCTGTGGCACAGAACGCAGCTACATTTCAAATGTGCAAGTGATTTAATTATCAGGGCATACACTGCAGTAGAACTCTGTTGAATGTGCTATGCACTGACAAACAGATGTGCGAGGACACTAATCAGACAGGTTAATATTGCATTGCATTTGTTTTAATCTGTTTGGTACTATCAATTGAGGAATGATCTAGTTTAGGTGTCTTGGAAACTATCAATGATAATGATACACAGTAGGCTATGACTTTCATCACATTTCCCTACTAACTTAATCTACAGTTGTTTTTTACCTGATGGTGTGACTACTTGCAAGTAAGACAGCAATTTCAATGTCAATTTGTAAGTTCTCAGAATGTACTAATTATCTTAAATAATACAATAAGCTGTGGATGACCATAGTTGCACCAGGAAACAAACTCAAATTCTATCTCTAACTCTAACCCCCAATGTACTTACAGTAAAAGAATGTCAGTACTGAGAAACATCGCCATCTAGTGTTAAGCAAGCTACCACACCTCCATTAGGATTGGGTTAGTGTGCCATTACCCTGATTTCCTCTTCAGGCATAAAAAAACCCAAACAAACAAAAATCTTCATAAGATACTTATTTATTTACAGCAGTAAATAACAACAGTAAACAGTTATTGCAAATGCATGACACAACATGACGACTTAAATGGTCCAAATTTGAAAAACAATACATGGGGAACAAATATTCAAGGGGGCATCTAATAATAATCTTTGGCATGTGTTGATCACAGAATGATAAAGCCCAAAAGAAAGACAACTGTGCTAACTCACGTTGACAAAGATTGTCTCAATAAATTTAGATTTTGTTTGAACAGGGTCACATAATTAACAGCCTTTTTGCACTATATACAGAGATTTACAAGTTACACATACATACACATGCATGCGCACATGCACACTCACACACAAACTCTCTCTCTCTCACTCACACACACACACACACACACACACACACACACACACACACACACACACACACACACACACACACACACACACACACACACACACACACACACACACACACACACACACACACTGCATTCTCTCTTTCTTTTTGACCCTACAGTCCCAGTGTAACATCGTTTCAGAAGAAAAAAGCTTTCATATGCTAGTAAGCAACTGACTGAGAAATACAACCCTTTGCCAGGCAAAGACTCAACTCTTGTAGAGCAAAGTGTAAGAAAGGGAGAAAAAAAAAATCAAATCATCACAAGCTCAAATAAAATGAAGGCACAGTTAGGCAACAGCCGATCAAACAGCAGAAAAACTGTGTCCAGATAGATTGACCACACAAATCACCATTAGTTCACCATTAGTGCAAAGGTCAGGCACAGACGCATAAAAAAAATGATATGTACATTCGCATCGGGAACTATCGAGAGAGAGTTTTAACGGTGTTAACGGGGTATCACAAAATGCCACTGACCTTGACACAAAAACAGCTGGCCTTTATTGAGAACTCTGTGAAGACTAGCAGCTGAATCACAGTAGTATCTATGTATCGGCGGTCAAGGTTTTTCTGCACGGTACCAGACAATATTGTTCAAGTCCAAGCTCTCAGACTGAATGGCTGGCTGGCTTTCAACCCAGCTGAACAACATAATACAAACTTAGAAATAAATCAAAAATAATTTAGGTGATATACACAGGCATATATATCTTTATACACATTAATCCATTCATTTCAGTTCTCCATTGTGCATTAATGACAATAATGACATCCCTTTATCTTAGTACATTCCCGTAATGCATGCAGGATATGGCTTTTGCACTAGAATTCTTCAATTCATGGAATCGAATAGTTGGGAAGATTTGTAGAGGCACTGTTCAGAAAAAAATACAATCTCTTAGGTAAAATCATAACAAAAACATATCTGCTTCACCTGGGTATGTTACTGTTGTTCTCAAGGGATGGACACACATGGAAATACTGCTACAACATGTGACAAAGAGTTCCATTTGTGCATTTCAAAATGGTAAAGGTAAAACCATTACAAACCAAAGAACATGACTATTTTTCAAGACGCATACTTCCAAGAACAAAGTAACAGTTGTCAAATAGTACTCCAACTTCAGTTTGTACCTACAAGTGTATAACATCATACAAATATGATTTCTTTTCTGCAAGTAAAAAGGAAGTATGTATCTTGGTTACATCCTTGGCCTGAACCAACCAGTGTAAAATGTTTTGTACACATTTTCACACATTTTCACCCGGTTGTTGAAATACTCAATACATACTTGAAAGTAACATTCGTAACAATCTCATCACAGTGAAGTAACAACAACCATTTTTACAACCACAATGAAAAACAAATGTTCTCTACGATGGTCTGTGTTGACTAAAAGTGGACAGGACAGTAAAGCAGGTCCATTGCAGGCAACAATTCTGAAACTTTATAAAATACACTGGATGCTCAGAATGTTCACTTTTCTGTGTTGTACACCGTAAGGACCATTAGGGGGCAACGTTGTGCTTGAATGATCTGTACCTAGTCACTTTGGCTTAGTAAAAGCCAAACATTCTGACTAACCTCAAAGGGTGGAGAAGGTGTATGCATCTAGGAAGGGACGGGCATCTTTAATTGTGACAACATTTGTATATAAATGACATGTAACACAAATGTTACCGTTAAAATGGCATGTATTTCAATTTCATTCTACAGGACTATGCTATAACTATGCTAATCATTATACCTATTCTAGAGCAGCAGCTGTCCCTGAAATAGGTGCATTTCAACTGTGCACCCGTTGGTTCTACAATGCTGGTCAGGCTTGTGTTGTCTCACAGGGGAGTTATACTTAGACGATCTGCTGAAGTCCCAGCGTGTGAATCTGTACTGTGCTGGAGAGCGCTAGGCTGACCCCCCTCTGAAACCTGAGATCATTTCAGCTTCGATGACAATAAGAATGTCCATTCCCAGCAGGAGAGACTGTGATGAAGGGTTACTTGACCAATGTCCCTTTTTTGAGTTTCCGTAATTGATCTGATAAGTGTGAATTCCAATTGGTCTGACATTGAGTGTGTGTTTACCAGAGAATGGAAAGTAAAAGCTAAAAAGGTTGTCTTGGCATGATGGTGCGGGTTAACCTGGCCGATCATGTGAGGATCCTGCACTTGAATCAGGTTTACCTAACATACCAGTCCGACGGGGATAATGAAACACTGCAACCTGAAGCATTTAAGGATCGCTATCTTCATCCCCTGGAGTGTCGCCATTACAGAATAGGCCCTCCTTCTCGGGAGCCATGGCATGCCCATTCATCAGGTCCTTGAAGCTTGTGATGTCGTTGGATGTGATGTTGGACTTTGCCAGAGCAGCCTCTGTGCTGTTCCAAATGCCATAGCCAAAGTAAATACAGAACCCTGGGGAGGAGAGGGGGAGAGAGGGTTCTAGAATCAGAGGATGACTACAAACGACTCTCCTGAACATGATGTGATTAAAGAAAAGAAACAACTAAAATTTAAGTTAAACATTTAAGCTAATACTAAAAATACAAACACAATATAGAACAGATGACCTAAGACAGGTCGGTGTGTGTTCAACCCGCACGTATTTATTTGATTCTCGGTCAAATTTAAAATCCTTATTTTTTCTTATTTTCCTTATTTCTTGCCGTTTTCCATTCTCCCTTGCCCCACATCCCACAACTCACCTATGACCATCCAGATGAGGAATCTCACCCACGTGCCCCGGTCCAGCTGCATCATGAGGTAAAGGTTGATGAACATGCTGACCACAGGCAGGACAGGCAGCAGAGGCACCTGCCCAAGGAGATAACGACACACACACACACACACACACACACACACACACACACACACACACACACACAAAGTCAGCCTTCAGTGCTATCTAGAGTGTGAGAGGGAGTCTACTCGAAACAGCGAGGGTCAAACAAGATCCCTCTTATCAACCAGGCTTTTCCTGATAACGCCTTTAGCCTTGCTAGCTAACACAGGCTGTGGCTGAGCAGAGGCGTTCACTTGACCTGACCCAAGAGTTATGTGGTGTTTAGTCCTGACGAGCAGGTGTTCTCTATCAGCTCTGAGACAGTTTGCTTGACTGTTTTGAGCTGTGGTTTCTGTCTAAGGTGGCTATCTAACGCGCTGCCACCCTTGTATTACGTACATACTAGGAGGTCATGACAAAAAAAACATCTCCTTCAGTGGTGTAGTGTCTACTGGCAGCACTGACACTCTTAATGTGGTGGCTGCAGTCTTGAACCTCACTGTCAAAATACAGTACGGTGACAACACAGTGCACTACAAAATGCAATGATATTGACTTCATTAAATTAGATATACTGCATGTATGTATATATGTATGTGTGTGTGTGTGTGTGTGTGTGTGTGTGTGTGTGTGTATAAATGTCTTTTCTAATGCTGGGGTTTTTAATGGTATTTTTTAATCAAACACATACAAACCTTAAAAGAGAGCTTGGTTTTGCTCTGCGGCTGCCTTCCGACCACCACGGTGATGAGCAGACAGGCCACTGCTAGGATGCTGAGGAGCAGCAGGGACCAGGGGGCCAGCAGCGTGTCCTGAGCGGCGATCACACAGAACACACACACCAGCAGCCCTACACGGGGGGGGGAAGAGGACAGCGGTTAGGGGAGGAGGGCCTGATGGTCTGTGTAGAGGTGGAAGGTGAGAGAGAGTGTGTGTGTGTGTGTGTGTGTGTGAATGTATAGCAGACAGTGAGAGAGAGATAGAGAGAGAGAGGGGAGAGAGTCTCTTTTGTATGTGTGTGTGTGTGTGTGTGTATGTATGAGACAGAGAGAGAGGTTGTGTGTGTTCAAGAGTGTGTGTGTGTGTGTGTGTGTGTGTGTGAGAGAGAGAGAGAGAGAAAGAATGTGTGTGTGTGACAGAAAGGGAGAATGTATTGCGAGTAAGGGAGATATTCATAAACAGTGTCTAACCTAGAATACCGGCGCAGATGTTAACCACTGAGCCGGAGAGGCGAGACGGTTCCGTGTTCTTCGGGAAGAGAACGTTCCGCACCGAGAAGTCCTCCTGTGGGGGCATGAAGTTGCTCTCCATCATGGCCTCGTTCTCGGCCTCTGCCTCCTCCTGGGAGGTGGCCTGGTAGGGCAGGACCGAGCTGGGCTGCTGCGGCTGATACCTGCAGGGGGAACGGAGAGGAGAGACACGGTTAAGACAGTTCTCCTCACTGATCATCCTGTTTACGTTAGAGTGTATGTTGTGTCTAGTGTCTTAAAGCTACTGGGACCTTGAATTTCCCCCTGTAGGTAGGTAGGTAGGTAGGTAGGTAGGTACGTAGGTAGGTAGGTAGGTAGGTAGGTAGGTAGGTAGGTAGGTAGGTAGGTACGTAGGTAGGTAGGTAGGTAGGTAGGTAGGTAGATAGATAGATAGATAGATAGATAGATAGATAGATGGTGGTGGTGATGGGAGGCCTAGTGGTTAGGGACCAGGCCATCCAAATGGAAACACCAGTGGGTGATTAGTTCAATTCCAGAAGCTTCCACCATTTTGTGGCTGAGCAAAGCAATCAACCCCCGAGAAATAATATAACATTATGTATAAAAGTAACATAATGCAATTCACACATCTTGACTCAACAAACTTTCCCACTAGAACTTGAAGGCAGGATCAACGATGGGGAAAATGGTTTGAGTGCCCTGAGAGAAGCTGTGTTGTTGTTTATTAAATGCAGCAGTGATGCTAAACAAATAGTGAACATTTGGGCTGACGCTGCATGGGCGGCTCCTTCCAAAATGTGTGCTTACTTAAACACGTGATTTTACATCTCAGTACACATGTGTAGTAGTCTGCTGCCAGAGAGTGAAAGTAAATGAGAAAAAAATAAAGAACGAAAGAAAGAAAGAGACGTAGCTCGGAAGCTAAGCATGGGCATTTTTAATCTATTCATTCAGGACATATCCATTCAACGAAGACATTTTTATTTTTATATTTTGAGACTTTTCTTTTGACACCAAATAGCACCCGAATAAAATAAAGAAGTTAACACATTTTAGGACGCAAACAACAACAACCTTTGTCTAAAAGAGGTGATTACCGGTAGATGTTGACTTTTAGTTTTGGCTAACATACCTAAGCACCAGGACGCAGGCTGCCACCAGCGTGTATGCCAACAGAGTGCCAATGGACATGAGGTCGACCAGGTCCTTCAGGTCAAACAGGAAAGCCATGACCGCTGCAGTCGGAGAGAAATACAGCCTTCAAAATAAGCATGCAACAAGTACGCTCTAACAAAGAAGGCTGCTGCACTTGAGGCACAAAACAATTAAGAACAGATAAAATGATAAACTATCATTTAAATTTCAGTAAGCTTGAGTGCATACGTACAGCTCTGAAATATAAATTAACGAACAATTCAACTGAGTACAAATTGTACACGTTCAAATGTGTATTTATCATTCTGTTGGTTGTTCTCTTACATCATAATACAATAAATTACACAAAGTAAACATGAATTCGTCTGTTGCTGTTTGCGAATGGAACACCAAACTTCCATATCTTGGCAGGGCATGAGATGTCAGCAGCACACAAACAGTGATTGCATTATCAAAGATTCCGTAGGAAACTGCAGTTTGTACTTTGTGGTCGCTCTCACACTGCGCTGTAAATGTTTTTCTACTACTCTACTAATCTGATTACCCAACTGGCGGACGCTGAAATGAAGTATTTTATTACACGGCTCTACAGAGAGCTGCAGAAAGTTCCGTTCACATGTATGGGCCTTACCGAACGTTTGGAGGTTTGTTAAAACTATACTATACAATGTCCGCTACAAAGGATAATGACTGCTATGTAAGGGATAATGTATTGCCAATGCCCACTGGTCATTATCGAAAAAAATAAGTCCCTTCAGGATGAAGCAAACCCACTCTGCTCTGTGTCGGGGTCCTGCTCTGGGACTCATTTTCCCATAATCACCCTGGGTCGAAACACCATCCTCAAACTCACAGGGCCAGATTACAGACAGGTTTTATACAAAAGGAACCTTCAGGTCCGCACCCTTAAAACCATAAAACTCCAGAACACCACAGAATGCTTAGAATGCTGCTGATCATCATGGACCAGCTTCTAAGGCAGTTTAATAGGCTGATGGTGTGCAAGCTTAACTGGTCTTAAGATCTCTTACATAGACAGTGATGGTGACAGATATACTGTAGATAAAACAGTCACTCTCTCTCTCCTTTTTTCTCTCTCTCTTTTCATCCCCTCTTCCTTCAGGTAGCCTCGAGGCCCCTGGTGAGCGGACATGCCTGTCTCGTCTAAGGGTAGTGGCGTCTGGATGGTCACTGATTCAGGATCAGATCTATCTGTAGACTCAGTACTGTTTGGAGTCAGACAGGGACCTGGCCATGGAAGCCGGCCTGTAACAAGGTCAGCACCTATCTCTCCCATCTGTGGTCTGGGCTGACAATGGTTGACCTGCCAGTGACACAGATGTGATCTGTGATGGTGCAAAAACTTCCGTTACTCTCTCACTCTCATTATTTCTCGGCGGACATTTCTCTCTCTCTCTCAATGCATTTATCTCTCCATTAACGCTTAATGTGCTCCTCTCCTCTCCTCTCGTCCACCTCTCCTCTCCTCTCGTCCACCTCTCCTCTCCTTCCATGCTTACCGGACATGACCCCTGCCGCCGCGGTGGCGGCGATGGGCGACTTTCTCTCGCTGACGCCCGACAGAAACGAGAAGAGCAGGCCGTCATTCGCCATCGCGTAGATAATGCGCGGCAATGGGAACATGGAGCCCAGGAGACTAGGCACAAGGGAAAGGGGTGGAGGAAGACGAGGAAGAGGAGGATGAGGAAGACTTAGCATCCAGGGTGTCACGACCTGCCGCCACGTCTGTTACGGACATACAAAAAGCTGCAAGCGTTTGAGCATAGGTCTCAAAAAAAGGAAGCTAAGCCTGGGGCGAGAATGGATATGACTGTGCACATTCTCGTTCTTGCTGAGTCACTATGCTTGAAGCCTGCAGCTCTCTGAACACACGGCATGCTCTCTGGTGGGCAACTGCTCATTCAGGGCGTATGAGTGGGGGGGTTTGTGGTTATTTGGACGAAAGACACTCCTTCTAATCTCGATTTGAATCTAGCGTAAAGCACACTGGAAACAATCTTGGGGTGGGAGGGGGGGTTTCCTGTTGGATTTAAAGGAGGAGGTTAAAATGTTAAAGTGAGAAAGCGGCCTTGTCACCTGCCACGACTCCAGATGTTAGCGTAGCGATTACAGGGGTTTGGGATTTAGGGCTGATTTTAGCCAAGAACTTAAAGAGCAACCCATCCTCTGCCATGGCCCAGATCACACGGGGCATTGGAAACATGGACCCTAGGAGACTGGAGCGGAGAGAGGGAGAGGTGAGTCAGAGACAGAGAGAGAGAGAGAGACAGAGAGAGAGAGAGAGAGAGAGAGAGAGAGAGAGAGAGAGAGAAGAGAGAGAGGGAGAGAGAGAGAAGAGAGAGAGGGAGAGAGAGAGACAGAGAGAGGGAGAAGGAGAAGGAGAGGGAGAGAGAGAAGAGAGAAGGGAGAGAGAGAGAGAGAGAAAGAGAGAGAAGGCAAGTTGGGTTACATTCCTAATGCGTTATAGCTTAGTTACTTGCAGTAAGACTCAAGGGGTTCATGCAGTAGTACTCAAACACAAGGCACACATTCAAATCATAAATAGTCTAAATTAAATAAAATACATGAACTCATTTGTATCGAACATCTCATTAGCATTGTATGGTAATGTAGAAAGGGTGGAAAATAGCATGTGCTTAATCATGCCAACACATGCACACACCCATTGACTAAAGCCAGCGGCACAGTTCAAAGTCTATGACATTAAAGTAAGAGTGAGCAAATACCAGAACTACTGGTAGCTTCTGGCCTCTGGGGTTCCTTACCTGGTGGAAAGGGCACACAGTGACCCTACGGCGACTGCGTACGTGGCACCGCCCCACTCCACGTAGGTGAAGGCCGCGGGCAGAGGGCTGTTCTTGTCCAGCAGGTAGTAGGGCATCATCATGGTGAGGGCGGCGGACACGCCGAAGTAGGCGAAGAAGCAGATGAGCAGGGAGGCCACGATGCCGATAGGGATGGCACGCTGTGGGTTTTTCACCTCCTCTCCTGAACACACACACACACACACACACACACACACACACACACAAACATGCAAGCATACACATAGAGATATGAATGAAACAGAATAGAATCACAAACACTCATACAGACATACAGTACATGTTAGTCATACACTCACTCACACACACACACACACACACGCGCACGCACACACACACACACACACACACACACACACACACACACACACACACACACACACACACACACACACACACACACACACACACACACACACACACACACACACACACACACACACACACACACACACACGTCACTTCAGTTTTCAGCCAGCATATGTCTCATGCCAATGTCACCTTGAAGTGGTGTTTACGGAAACCTTCCAGAACTAGGGCACTGGACCACAAGTGTGAAAAAGTCTGACGCATGGCCAACCACGGAACTAACACCAGAAATCTTACCCTAAATCTGCCTGCTCTAGCACCACAAATGGCAAGGTAAGTAAAACCGGTAATACTGTTAAAACAACATACATTCAGAATCAGAATCAGAATCAGCTTTATTGACCAGGTTTGTGTAAACAAACAAGGAATTTGACTTCGGTTAATCTTTGCTCTCAAGTACAACACTCAACAATGACATAGAAAAACAGTACGAATATATTGTATTCATGTACATTGTATGTCTTGTAGGGATGGATGACGATATCAGTATGACATAATTTGAGTCAGTGTCAGTTACTGAAAACCTAAACGTTTGGATACATAGAAAGGAAATAACGAAGTGGTAGTGTGTAACGCAACACCCAGACGATAATAAGTTCTCTCTTGTTCCTAAGTAACAACAATTCTGCCTAAACTGACAACTGAATACGCTCATGTTATGCTTCGAAAGTTGAAACAAGTTCAACGCTCAGCTTGTATCAACACTAGCATTACGCTAGCACTGCAACCGTTCTGCTGCCAAACCATAGAAAACAATAGGGAACGTGCTGCTGGTCAGTGTGATCCCTGCCTAAGGGTACTTTCAAAGGATACACACCTACAGTGTATGTATTTACAACAAGTAATCCATCATAATAAGAGTACTAGTTTAATTCTATTAAAGAGACTTTAAGTACTGTACCATCTGAAGAAAAAGCAATAAAGAACATTGTGATCCAGTGAAGTTTGCATACACAACAATCATGAAGGTGTAATGGAGCCATGAGTTCACCTTTATCTTTCTGTATGTTCACATGTTGACGTGCACTCCATTCTTGAGTTTGCCTCTATTGTGCTGACTTTTCCCCAACACATAATTTACTTCTTGCTTTTGGCTAAAATGATATGTTTTCAGCGTGGCTCCCTTGGTCATCATGACCCATTATGTGAAGGAGTGGTGAGCTCACCTGTGGTGGCGATGCAGTCGAAGCCCACAAACGCGTAGAAGCAGGTGGCAGCGCCAGAGAGAACTCCATTGACTCCAAATGGCATGAAGCCTCCAGCGCCCACTTCTGCTGCCGTCGGTGGCGTCCATGTCGTGTTGATGCTGGACAATAGGAAAAGGTGATCACACGGACACACACACACACACACACACACGGTAACCGTATGTTTAGTAAAGTCTATGTATGAAAATGGTGAGTGACTGTGCACATCTACAGCGCCCTCCACAATTATTGGCACCCCTGGTTAAGATGTGTTCTTTAGCTTCTAATAAATTCATTTTTTTCCCCAAATAATATAGGACCACAATGAAAAAAAGCATAAAATCCAACCTTTAATACAAGTGCATTTATTTAGAAGGAAAAAAATCCCACATTAAGAAATAATTATTTTACATCAAATCATGTGTGCCACAATTATTGGCACCCCTGATGTTAATGCTTTGTACAACCCCCTTTTGCTAATAAAACAGCACCTAATCTTGTTTTATAATGTTTCACAAGATTAGAGAAAACAGAAAGAGGGATTTTCGACCATTCCTCTTTGCACAAAATCTCCAAATCAGCCAACGACCTGGGTTCTCTCCTCTGCACTCTCCTCTTCAACTCACCCCACAGGTTTTCAATGGGGTTGAGGTCTGGGAACTGAGATGGCCATGATAGGAGCTTGATACGGTGTCTGGTGAACCATTTCTGTGTAGACTTATGTTTAGGGTCATTATCTTGCTGAAAGACCCAGTGACGATCCATCTTCAGCTTTCGGGCAGAGGCCACCAGATTTTGATTTAAAATGTCCTGGTATTTCAAAGCATTCATGATGCCATGCACCCTAACAAGGTTCCCAGGCCCTTTGGAAGAGAAACAGGCCCACAGCATCACCGATCCTCCCCCATACTTCACAGTGGGCATGGGGTGCTGTTCTGCATACTCATCTTTTTGCTACGCCAGACCCACTTAGAGTGTTTGTTGCCAAAAAGCTCTAACTTTGTCTCATCTGACCAAAGCACACGGCCCCAGTTGAAGGCCCAGTACCGCTCCAGACGTTTGTGCTTATGATTTTGAGTGAGAAAGGTTTTTTTCCCTGCATGCCTCCCAAACAACTTGTTGGCATGTAGATCGCGCCTGATGGTTGTTTTGGAGACTTTGTGACCCCAAGATGCAACCATTTGATGCAATTCTGTAACAGTGAGTTTTGGAGATTTTTTTATTTCTCTTACCATCCTCCTCACTGTGCGTGGTGGCAAAATAAACTTGCGTCCTCTTCCAGGCTTGTTTACCACTGTTCTAGTTGTTTTAAACTTCTTAACGATTCCTCTGACCATAGATATGGGCAGGTGTGCGAGTGGCTATTTTCTTATAGCCATTGCCTTACTTGTGAAGGTCGACACACATCTGCCTTACTTGAACAGTGTGTTCCTTTGTCTTTCCCATGTTGAAGAGAAATGGCCTCTGTGTCACGTCATATTGATAGCCCAGGGAAACAGGATGTTAAGAATTACTAATTAAATGTTCCTACATACTCTGATTGACTTTGTAAACTACTGTAGAAATGACAGAAATGACAGAAATACTTTAATTACATTTATTTCCTAGGAATTGTTAGGGGTGCCAATAATTGTGGAACAGGTGATTTTATGAAAAATAATTATTTCTTAATGTGGGATTTTTTTTCCTTCTAAATAAATGCACTTGTATTAAAGGTTGGATTTTACGCTTTTTTTCATTGTGGTCCTATATTATTTGGAAAATAAATGAATTTATTAGAAGCTAAAGAACACATCTTAACCAGGGGTGCCAATAATTGTGGAGGGCGCTGTATTTTGTGGGATAACATCATTTGAATGTTAAAGCTGAAGTAACCTGTTTGATGTAAATTTCATATAAGGATGCATCATTCCACAAAATGGTTAATCTATAATCAAGTTATTCAATACGCTAAATATTTATATGGGCGGTGGTAGCGTAGTGGCTAAGGAGCTGGGCTTGCATGCAGTAGCCTGAAAACTTCAGTTCAATTCCCAGCTCCCACCGTTGTGTCCCTTAGCAAGGTTGCTCCAAACTGACATAGTTTGAAATCCCTTTGGATGAAAAGTGCTAAATGAATAAATGTAAGCGTAAATATAGCCTTGACTCAAAACAGCCATTAAGCATCAAAACAGCCATTAAGCAGTAAGCACTGCACATTTATCATAATTTATCATAATCTAATATTCAGTATTCATTATTGAATGCTGAGCCGGCCCGGAATTATGTTTTTTTCTCTATCATCCTAGGTTTAAAGCAGGCCTACCTGCAGGCATGCAATTGGGCTATGCATGTTTGAGTGGGCACTGCACTAGTTATATTTAATAGTGGAGAGTGAGCACAGCCAGGTCACCTCAGATCAGATCAAAGTGAACAAAAAAAACAAAAAAAACAAGTCATGCTCACTGTGTGCGGTTGAGCTCCTCGGCGGGATCAAGAGCCCAGTTCTTCAGGGTTCCTTTGACCAGGCCCGACACGATCACGAAGAGCAGCACCAGGACGTTGACGCAGGTGAACACCTTGTTGACCATGGCCGACTCCTTGACCCCAAAAGCAAGCAGGCCTGAGGGACAGACAGGAAAGCTCTACATTCAATGCTGTGCAAACAAACACATGGTCACAAGGGTAACACTTTACTTGACGGGTTCATTCATACCACATTCATAACAGCTGTCATGAACTACACAAGAAGCATTCATGACTGATTCATGAAACATGACTCAACATTCATACCAACACTTTCATGAATGTGGAAGACAAAACGACGAAAACTTGTCAAAATAAACAAACTGTTATGAATTAACAGTTAATTATGAACAGCTGTTATGAATGTGTTATGAACGAACCCATCAAGTAAAGTGTTACCGTCACAAGTGTACAATCGCTCAGATACACGGTGTCAAAAAAGAAGCTTTCTCCACCTTTCTCTCTTTTTGCCCCTTTAGATCAACACACAACTGGTTTACTGTACACAAAATAAAGCCTCATGGCTATCTCAGTCCCATGATCTGAACTGAAAACCAGTGCAGAGAGCTAAAAAAGAGAATGCACAAAAGTACAGTAAGCTTAATAGTTGTTTTATTGGCAAAGGGAGGCGTTATAATATATTTAATACAACAATTATTGGCAATTAGTGGCAATTATTTTAGCAGGTTTTTGTTAACAATATTATTTTCAGTGATGCATTGTTTTTTTGCTCAGAATACAGTTGCTTCCCTTTAAACAATATAACATCCAGAGGAAGATATCGATTTTGTTTAGTTATTACTTCATTAAGCAATATGATATGAGTGGGAGTGGGAGTGGTGTTGGTAAAGGATATAATCACGGCTGCAATTTGGCTGTAGGTATGAGGCTGAAAGCCATTGTTTCATGAAAAATCCCGCATTTTGTAAAAACCACCGCACTATGTCATTAATAAGTTACTACAAAATGGGAAGAGATGTATTACATATTGCATTCAGGCAGTACAAAATGTGGCAGATTACTACGAAATGTGGGAGTTTTTACATAATGAAGTGAACATTTATGTCGCATTCACATTAGAGAAGGTTATGTTGCTGGTCAGATTTGCTTTATGTCATAAATGGACACAGCAACAGCAGAGGAATGAACAGCAAATGTGTTGGTATGGTATCGTGTAGTTATATTGCTGATAGGATCATGAGCTGCCAGAGCAACAAAGAGGGATGACATCAAAATATGTTGGTGTTTGTTGGTGCCCAAATCAAGGGCTTGCGTTTTGTCTAGCGGTGTCGATCTGATCATAAACTGGCACAGCAACAAAGAGGAATGCCTTGAGGGAGAATTCCTGCAGCTTTTCACATAAATCTCCATTTGTCAAGTTTGTGAGAACTGTCAGTATGAAATAAAACAACAAACAAAACAAAACAAAACAAAACAAAACAAAACAAAACGAATCGGTGCTACCCAACTTGAGCTGCTGCAGTCAACAGCTGAAGCAGCAAGGCAGCTATAAGAATGTGCTGGTAGAGTACCATCATAACTGTGAAGGGAAGGGGTTTGGGTCTGGGATGCCAGACACTACTGTTGAGCCTTCTAGAGGTGTTGTGGGCCTAATTCAACAAAACACTGATGAAAGAAGGGGGCGTTTGAGAACCCCTTGAGAACCCCTACGTCTTATGCTTGAGAACGCCTGTTAAATGCTCACGAGGGCTGCTGTGTTGATGGCGCTGTTTTTGTACACAGAGGTTGCTTTGTTGGTTTGATTTTGATTTTGTTGCCCTGATTGGGCTTTCAGGCTACTGGCAGTGCATGTGGCACCATGAAGGAGGGCCGCTATGGATCCTGGGTACAGCGCGTTTGACTCTGCTCCCAGCCAACTGTGCATTGGCCACAGTGGGAAATCCCCTGCCTTACAGCGCACGGAAGTGAACACTTCTCCTGTGTGTGTATCTACAATTAGGTCACACGAGAGCTTGTGTGCTTCCAAAGACAAGTCTATAAGTAAGGGATAATGGACGACACGCCGTTCTAGATGGTAAAACGACCCGACACGAAGCACACAATGTGTGTGTGTGTGTGTGTGTGTGTGTGTGTGTGTCTGCCCATTCGTGTGAGAGAGTGTGCATGGAACTTCCGGCTACACACTGCCCAGACAAGAATGAGTCTGTAGACATGACAAACGCGAACTACTCTATCGAACACAAATCAACAAACAGACACTGATGCACACTGTCCCAACTCTGTTGGAGTCTGTTGGAGCATAGTGCAGCAGCGCATGTACCGCACTGCATGAAATCTGGTGCGCATGCAAAGACTGTGACAGTCACTCAGGACGTCAAATTTTGCAAAACGTGTAACCTTTACATCGCGAGAAATTGTGATGCTCTTCAGTGTCTCGGGAATCATCAACCAAAAATTGTTGGTTGAACTTGATGGTTACAGTGCAATATTCTTGCTATCTAAGGAACACAAACTGGTCTGAGGGGCTTTGTACAGTGATGACATTTATGGTCAAAATGGACTACACAGACACGAGTACACACATAACACATACAGTGGAATAAAGAAAGGAGCCTTACCAGTTAACGTGAGGATGATTAGGACCGCAAACATGTCTGGATACTCGGCTAGTACTCCTTCAAGTTTCATAGCCATGTGCTGTCTACAGAAGCTCTCAATGTGCTTCCCGATCAGGCCATCGAACGTAGCACTCCAGGCTCGGGCCACACTAGACGTCCCTGCACAAGAACACACACCATGAGTCACGTCATCTAAACATGTTCAGCTGAGTACGCAAAAGTATGGTTGTGTATTTTGGAACCGGTCACAAAACCACTGACGTTTGTAACTACCAAAGCAACATTTTAATTGATGAAAAAATCATGTGTCAGGCAGCGAAAACAGTATTTCAAATTCAATTCAATTCAATAATTTTTTAAAGCATATTTTTGGGGGCTTTTTATGCCTTTAATTTGACAGAGTAATGGAGAATGACAGGGAGTGAGTGGGAGAGAGCGTCATGGTGGGATCCGGTAAGGACCACTGACAGGTGCAGGTGCCCCAGCCAGTCGCGCCACAGCCAATTCAATTCAATTCTATTCATCAGTGCAATAACATACGAGGGCGACTCACGCCATTTCACAAAACTTGGGATCTATAACACAGTAGCAGCTCATCTTTCAGGTATTGCAATATTTATAGAGATGCAGAAATGCAGCTGTATGAACATGAATATCCTGACAGCTGATAAACACACACGCAGTGTCTTACCAATAATGTAGGAGAGGATGAGGTTCCAGCCGGTGATGAAGGCCCACAGCTCGCCCACCGTCACGTAGCTGTACAGGTACGCCGAGCCCGTCTTGGGCACGCGCGCGCCAAACTCGGCGTAGCACAGGCCGGCCATGACGGACGCCAGCGCGGCGATCAGGAAGGAGAGGATGATGGCGGGGCCGGCGTTCTCGCGCGCCACCGCCCCGGCGAGCACGTAGACGCCGGCGCCCAGCGTGCTGCCCACGCCGAGCGCCACCAGGTCAAAGGTGTTGAGGCATCGCGCCAGCCGTGACTCGGTGGCGCTGCAGTCCACCACCTTCACCCGCAGCAGCTGCCGCCCAATGTCCTTCAGAAACATGACTGCTGCCCCCCCGAGGGAAAAAAAATTAGTCCAGGTGCGGGAGTCGACGCCTCAGCTGGGAGATTTTGGGTGAAACTCTGGAAGCTTCTAAAACTAGGCTCAGCGACCAAAGCGGGAGCAGCTTCAACTGAATATACTGCTGTGTGTGTGTGAGTGGGTGTGTGCAGTGCGTGTGAGGATTTAAAAGTATCACTCCTATCCCCAAACTTGGCAATGGCAAGGGCAAGGCTGCAACTGTAGATACGGCAGTCGTTGGAAGTCAGCTGGTCGCCAAACCTGGCAAGAGCTGCCTGAAGCTTCTCGGGTTCTTCTAAGTCTCAGTCACCACAGCAGCAGCAGCGACCACAGCAGACCACATGCAGCTCGAGTTGACTAGTTGCCTCTTCAGCTGCTCACCAAACCTGGCATGGGGAGAGGGGACAAGAGGGACATGATTAACTGCTACGGAAGCAGCTCACACGCCAGCCAGCCGTCCCACCGTCACACACATGTACACACACACACACACACAAGCGCACACGCACACACACACACACGTGCGCACACACACACACACACACACAGGGAGGAGGGAGCCTGCATTTAGAGTATCAGTCCCTTCTCCCAACAGTACAGTGCGACAGGCCCCCTTTTTAGCATCTGCCATTTACAGGGATACTGAATGAACACATAAGGTTCCTCTCAGCATGTGTGGATGGAAGGGTCAGTTTACAGGGGGAATAAATAATGAAGAGGAAATACTCAGGATGGGACTAGGGTGTACCCTGTGACCTTATTAAACTTGGCTCAGGACCAAGAGTGATGGCCTACTCCAATTTCTGGGGCCTACATCCACGGTGAGAGCAGGGACCCCCAACTCAAGTACGCCACACATACTGTATACCCAGTATGATGAAACATGGCCACGAATAACATCATACTACTACAAAGATATTTTGATCGTATTACCACTGCCAAGCTATGGCTGCTATATACTCAGCAGCATACTCAATCACTCAAGGGTGAAAAGTAAAACCCTTAGGATGCACAATAGAGTTTAGAAACAAATCAAAACCAAATCTTACTCTCTTTTTTTCAAAATCTAGAACTTTGTAAGAGATTAAAATGGTTATAATAAATTACATTTTAATGTAAACTTCGATGAGACCAGTCATACCAGGACTAGGTGAACTAACCTTCAAGATATAAAAAACGGATCTTCTCTCTTGTCAAGGCAAAGAATGATTCCTGGATATCCTCGTAGTGAATGCACTCAGAGATCTCCCAAGACTAGTCTTTCCCTTTGAGGCGTCAACAACACAAACAACAACAACCACAACAACTTAAAAGACGTGTGAACGAGCAACAATCCCAAAAGGCCTGCGGTAATATCCAAGATGAGTGGCTTCTGTTCATGTGAAGGGCCGCTCCTGAAGAGCACACGTCCGAGTGCCTGTGCGTCACTGACCGCGAATACACACCATTCAGAGCCCCTGGCTCACAAATAGAAACAGTGACAAGTCACGTGGGCCAAGCGTTTCTTAGCAGCTGAAACGGCCGGACCTCTCACACACCCACTCCAACACCCACA
>NC_085006.1:18233816-18266316 GCF_963854185.1 Sardina pilchardus | reverse complement strand
AGTAATACTACACCGAACGTAAATGTGGTTAAAGAAACAAAAGCATCTGAAAAAGGATAGAAACAACCTTTAACAATAATTACTTTGATGAATTATCAGCCCATAGTAACCCACGTTAAACCCCATATGTCTCGTGTTTTAAATATAGCCTACTCACCTTATGCGATCTCTTGGGTTTTATTTATGATAGTAGCATTGTGCAGTAGCGAGTGTTCAATTGGCCTGCCAGGTAATGCTGATGTTAGTCTAATAGGGCTACTAACAAAATAAAATGTTCTGTCGTATTAACATTCATTGTGCCACTATTCTAAGTGTACACGATGAGCCTCTACCTCTTGTCAAGCCTGTGTTTCTTTAACCCCGCCCATACTGACTCCCCATTTACATTTTAGAGATGTGTCCATTGACTCTTGTTTCTGCTGTCACACATGCTGTACCATTATCACTTCAATGCACAACTCAAAGTATAACATAGACCTACAAAACATGTTTTATGTGCTTGCTGATGTGCATGGTTCCATGACGACAGTCATGAAGGAAAAAATATATTTGATCATATATTGTGAATTTAGTATTCTCCCTTGCAGCATATTTTATATGGAATAACTTCAATACCTTTCTTTATTCCTTCGTGGGAAATAACTAGTTACAACTAAAACCTAATGATGCTGTCCTGTTTATTTATTTATTTTTTTTGTATAACTTGTTTGAATATTTAACATTACTTTATTTGAATTAGATTAGAGTAGGCCGAGCCTACCTTTCAAATGGACAATTATGTTTTCCTGACGTTTTCCGTCTGGCAAACTCCACCACAGTAAAGGCACGTTATCAATAATCTTTCTGTGTTCTTTGCCTATTGCACAAAAGCCTCTTGTTCTGATATTCATTCATTTCACATTCTTACAACATAGCCCATCACAATACCAATGTGCAGCCTTAAATACAAACGATAACAACTTTAACTTGAAAATGCAGATTCAACTTTCCAAATAATAAAACCTCCACAAATTATATCACAACTTGAGTAATTGTATTGTAGAGACCATGCGTGCAAGTGTGAATTATTTTACAGAGACCAAGTGCATGTGCCAGTGCACCAGATAAAACTTAGAAATATAATTAAACCTTTAAAACATCAAGCACTGAGGAAATGAACCTAAATAAGATACATGAAACTTTCAATGCTTTGCATGAAACAAAATAAAATAAAAATAAAAATAGTTTTGTACACTGGCCTTTAAATCAAGTCACTCAAGTTATCTTCATTTAAATTGGCATTTTGCAATGCACTATACCTGTTGGTAATACATAGAGGTCTTCCATCCACCAATGACATACTGTACATTACACAAATAATCACCAACTGTTGTGTCAAATGAACTGTTCTGTCTTCATCACAGTAAGCACGGCAATGATTTTACTATGCGATTGGAACTGGAAATGGTACCTGTAGATACCACTGAACAAAGGAAAGACAGCCTCGGGGAAACATAACAGACCTGCAAGACAGCTATACGGATACCAATCACACGGGGGCCAGAAAAAAAAGAGGCAAAGGAGACAGCGGTGGGCTTTTCAAGTATACCCTAGAGAGTGAGGCAGATTCTGAAGAATCAGCTCAATGGCAAGAAGAAGGTCCAAGCCATTAACACATGTGCCTTGCCAGATGATCCTCAGAAGACCCCCAGTTGGCACATCGGGCTGGCCAAGAGCAGACACCGTGGCTGGCACTATCAAGATCCAGAAAGTTCCCACAATTAGTTGCAGATTCCATCCAAAGTCTGGTGCCCAGAGTCCGTGGGGGAGCCAGAGAGAGAGAGAGAGAGAGAGAGAGAGAGAGAGAGAGAGAGAGAGAGAGAGAGAGGAGAGAGAGAAGAGAGAAAGACAGAGAGAGAGAGAGAGAGAGAAGAGAGAGAGAAGAGAGAGAGAGACTTATTGGGGCCTGTTGAGTGTCAAGGTCTCTATCCTAGAAACAGTCACAAGTGCATCATTAAAATGTCTCCTAATGCGACCATGTTGAGGGCAGGCATCAAATATCAGGAGGGAGTACTGAGAGAGAGAGAGGACATCCCCTGGAAGCAATATGGTGACAGAATATGAAAGGCAAGACAAGCCGTAACCCCCAACCTGGGAGGGTAGCATTTAGCAAACAGGAAGTCAGAGCATGATAACCACCAACCGTACAAGTGTAGAAACACATCTTGCACATACACTCAAAAACCACACAAAGGCGTATAGACAAATCGTATCTAATCCTTGGTCAGAGATAAAACAGAATGTTCACAAAAACATGCATTGGGCCAACAATGAAAAAAACATATGACTCAATGACAACCACGCAAAACACAGTGTCTGAAGTGTCCGTGTGATGAAGCTTCACTAGAGGGCAGTGTTGACTTACTTTGTTTCATTGCAGTTATGGTTTTCCCCTCATCTATGACAGATACAGTATAATCCAACCGCAAAAGTTTTTGCACTTATCCTGCCCCTCTCTACTACCAACCCCCCCCCCCCCCACAATATGCATAACAGGCGAAGAACTGACAAAATGTCACTGCATTCTTTACTTTAGTAATGATATGCATGTGACAAATAAACCTCCTTGAATCCTTGTTTTGTTATAAATCCTCATAAAAAAATAACTATATCCTACACAGCAAAGTGCTAACCTTTCACTGTGTAAGTTAAAGAGTGAAGACCTTGACATATCAAAATACATTTGTCCTATCAGCATCACATTTCCCCTCCTTAAAAGATACCAAATTCCTGAAGCGTTCAATCCTTGGGGACCGTTGAAAAACAAATCTTCACACATTCTCTTGATGGAACTAGGGAGGCCAGAGGGAGTACCCGCCCTCAGTATAGCTTAACATCCAGAGTGCACTAGATATAGTCTATATTAGATAGCTACTCTCACGCCCTTTTTTTATACATAGCATGGCATACCTTCAATAGCTTCAGAGATATTCTGATACTATACAATAATTATGTGACTGAGGAATGAAAATATGTCACTCCAAATTAGGTTATGCATTTTGGAAATGCAAAGGGCAATCACGTTAAATTTGACCTTTATGTTGCTTCATTGATTGTCACCAGTACCAATTAAGTTGTTTTAAATCATCTTGTGGATCATCATAACTCTGGTGTTCATTCCTTAGCTATCTGGAATGAGTCATCAAAAGGATTAGACAGGCTTTGCCTGTGAGATACCAGTTTTATGGACCCACGCTGAAACATTTCCAGAAGAACCCATGTATGCAAATTGAGTCCCAAGAGCTGAAAAATAGCCCATGTACTGAAGGTGCGCTACAGTCCTTTCCTTCAGCTGTCTGTCCAGTATGTGTGTTCACATCCTGTTAATCCACAGTTATGAACTTCCGCCCTTTGTAAATGGAAATCTGGCTTGGGCCAAGCAATATAAGCCAATCAGTGCTTTGCCAAGGAATCAGGAGAGTCAGGAGAGTCATTGTAGTGTCAGTTGAGCTCAAATGTCAACAAACTTTTACCAACCTTTTGAGAACCTTACCTGTAAGGGCATATTGACAGACACTAACGGTACCAGGTCAGGGTTATATCAACAAGGTTATGTCACAGCTGTGAGGCTTACAGACCAGACGATTTCTGATATTTTCAGATCACAGTTCTTGGATTGCAACTTTCGTTGTAAATCAGAAGCAATCCAGATCACACTGCCACTAACATCAAAATGCATCTCTGCCAGCACCTGAAAACCAAGCTGATAATGCAATACACAGTACTCAATGATAAGAGCATTAGTCTGCTGAGCATCTGGCTAGATAAAGAGATCCTCCCACACACTCTCGCTGCACAGACCAAGAGAATCAAGCTGACGACTCCACTTGGAGTGAACGAATTCACAGATGGGGAGGTGTGTAGCTAAATCGAGTGTACTGTATATTTCATGGAGGTGCTGGCTATTGCCGTGCTTCGGCTATATAATGCAAACTTTACCCTTGGCCTGTCAAACTTGTCTCTCAGCAGTGAGGATATATTAGTTTTAGTCTGCAACACACAGACAGCGTGTTGCAACCAAGTGGTGCCTCCGTTTTTAAACGTGGATCATTGAAGCTGCTCACCGGCTAAGGATCCTCGCTCCGTGGCCCCGTTTTTTGATGTAGAGGAAGGAGGAAGGAGACCGGCAGAAGCGTTTCAGTTTCAACCCATTTACATCACTCTCACATCAGGGCTACTAAACGAGGCAAACGGCAGAATCATGGCGCATACATCAATAGTTTCTTTATCCCAGGGGAAGCACATAGATGGGGCTAAAAAATCCATTCAGCAGCCTTTGAATTAAATCCCTCGTTTTACCAATCCTACAGCCCTTTAGGTAGAGAGAGAACCCACAAATATATGCCTCCTCTTAAGACCTCAAAGCCACCTTTTTCTTCCACTGAAGTTGGGGAAGGGGTGGGGGAGGGAGAAGGATGTCTCTTTGGCCCACCCACACACAGACACACACACACACACACACACACACAGAGATAGACATAACACACACAGACAAGCGCAGACACACACACATACCTGGAGTGGAGACTGTGCAGAGGTCAGCAGCGAGGCTTCATTAAGGATCTGATTTTGCCTTCCCGTGTGTGCTTTTTAATGAGGCGGCGAGTGAGCGAGCCCTGCGAGCCAGAATTGACTGTGGAAGTCCTCGTAATCACATTGACTTTTCTTTCCCCACTTCTCTCTCTCTTTCTCTCTCTATCTTTTTCTCTCTCCTCCATTTCTTTCTCTCTCTCTGTCTCTCTCTTTCACTGTCTCTCTCTCTCTCTCTCTTTCTCCATCTTGTTCTCTTCTTTTGTTCAACCGAGTTGGAACTTTTCACACTTTTAATTTGGAATGCCCCCGTGAAAATGTCACTCAGTAGAGGCATGCGTCCTTTTTTTTAAACAACCCCTCTTCAATCCTGTGCCACTGTCTGCCCCCCTCTCCCGCCACCCCTCCCCCCCAAAAAAATGCTCAAACCCATCCTTTGCTCACACAGCGTATATGTATTTATGTAGAGTGGGTCCTTCACTGCCTTTTGGATGATCTGAAAGAGGCACTGTAGAGCTCGCCGTCGCGCCACAGCCTGTTTTTTGGGGGGAGCGTGCGTTATGTAAAAGACAATGGAGTGCTCCTCGCTCTTGTGGTAAAACATAGGGAGGACTCTCCTGGAATACGAATCGTGTGATTTCTCTCATCGCTCATCCTCTGCGGAGAAAAATAGATCAAAACATGCCATATGGTTCACAGCTCCAAAAAAAAAAAAAAGACACACTGGAATGTGCTGAATGAAAAGATGAAAAATGTGGAGAGAAAAAGAGAGAGACACAATGGGGAGAAAAAAGCTCAGCTCATTACTTGTCTGTCAGACTATTGTTCCGTCACACAGATTTTTAAGTTTGCTAATTGATGTACAATACAATAAGAGCCAAGAATCTGTTACCTGATATATCTGTTCATTGTGTCGGCAGCTACTGAGACGTTTGAGCTTCACAAGAATAGAAGGTTTCCCTGGGAGGTGACCTACCACTGGTCTCGCAGATGACACAGGTGTGAGTATGTGTGAGAGCATAACATGAAGGTGAATAACACACTCAACAAAAATAAGTGACTTCATTTAGCTTAATTTATTGATTTTTTTTCAGACATTAAAAATGCATGTTTGTGTTCACATAACAGTTTGTGGCATTTTCGCCTGTAACATCACCTGACAAGAATAAAAACCACAATTATTTTGGTGCGGCTGTGAGGCTTGACCTCTGGGATGTTGTGGTCATGATGCAAAGTAACAAACAGATACTCATTACTGGGATGAAAACCGCCAGACTCCACCATGTTGCTTTCCTTCCCCCCAAGCTAAAAATACACAAAGACACAAAAAAAACACACACAAAAACAACCTTCTCTCTAAAACAATAAAACCAGACGGAGTTTCGTAAAAGTACAGCAGCTCGATGAAACTGAAACTGAACTCCCCTCACTCTCTCCTCTGCTTCTCCATCAACCGCTCGCATCACGGAAACGAGGATCTGAGACGGCTAACGAGCTTAGCGCCGGTACAATAGAGAAAAGCCTATCAGGGCCTCTGTCTCTCCCCAAACCACAACGGAGGGAGAGGGGAGCTCAACTCCGCAGCACACCAGAGCGCGCGCCAGAGAGAGGTAGGGGCGGGCGAGGAAGAGTCAGACACCTGGGGAAAGTCGCGCTCGGGTTTCCTGGATAATTATTTTAATGTACTTATTTAAGCAGTTAATCCAGCTTCTCCTGTGAGGCTGGCTAGGGAAACGGTGGGATGGAAGAGGCGGGGCTGGAGGGTTGGGATTGCGTTCGCTGCCACGGAGATAGATTAACGCAAGCTGTGATGGAGATGAGGCAGAGAGCGAGTTGGGGAGTTACAGATGCTGGCGTGAAATGGGCCGAGCTATCAGATCCCATCACTCTGCGCTCACGTCTCCATTGCAGAGGGTGCTGCAGATGTGCACATGATGGATCGTGGAGGTGTCTCGTCCTGACTCAAGTAATGCACCTCGCCACTGCCTCTGCCAGCATCTCACAAGGTGTCTGCTCATATAAACAAACAGTTTCAAAGTGACGGATCTACTTTATTGTGCAAGAGCTGGGCAATACATAGCCTATATAATATATATATAGGTAGATAGATAGATAGATATTACTTAGATACAACAGTGAATTTTACATGGACAAATTAGATATCACAGGCTGCCTGGAAGTGGACACATAATATAAGAAAAAATACAATTTGTTTAACCTGCCAATGAAGGTGTTCTAATTTGGATGGGATGTGATTTTATCTCAGTAGATCTTTTAAAGATCAGTTAAATGATGTTGTGTACATTTTCCAGCTTCCTTTTCAGTTGCCAATGTATTTTTCTCGGGAGGATTCCAGCAATGCTAACAGGATCGTGTCAAGCCTATTTAGTCTAAGATTAAGGCAGATTGAATCAATCTTCTTCATAATTTATGCAAAGTCCTCGACATTCTATGAATACAAACAACAATTACAACCCATAAAAATGTTCAAAGTGCATTGTTTACACTGAATTGCACACAAGAATGTAAGAATGTTGCAAATTTCCCAAATGAAATGCTTTTTTTGAAGGTTTTCATAAAACAAATTTCCCTGTCACTGGTTTGAATACTGACCTTAGTAAAAGCTGCATTGAAAGGCAATACGTCAAAAATCACACAGTGAGACAGGTCAACAATATAACCATAGTGGCACATGACCTCATCAGTAGTAAACACAGTGATATATCCCATGACTATATAAAGGAGGAAGACAGAGGCAAAAAAGAATTGGGAATTACATGGATGGAGATTCTGTCAGGTGAGGTCCGTTCTTAGAACACTCTGATTAGTTTTAAGCGGGTGGTTACTGATAACACTGGCAAGCACGTGAATGACTACATTTCCATGGTGTAATTTAAGCATAATGCCCATGACATGAACCGTTTTTTGTCCCAAATTATATGAAGACATCAGTGGTGAGGTGTTGGTCTCAAGAGAATTTAAGATCAAGCAAGTGTGATTTTGGTCTGTGTGTTTTTCAAAGATTTGGTCTGAGGTCCTATTCAGTTTGGGGTCTAGGTCACCGGTCTTGGATGTGGCTTCTTTTTTTCGCTCTCAGTGAAAAAGGGGGCTAGGCCACCTCATTCCGTCTCTAGTCTGTGCTGTGTGTTTGCTGCTACAGAAATGTCATGACTGTACCTCACGACTTCATTAAGTTTCTCTGGCGATGTGCAGGACTGGCCCCTCAGCGAGTCATGAGAAATGACTTAACTCTACCAGTGGGAAGCCTCGACAGTGACTCTCATTCTACACGCGTGGGGAGAGGGTCGCCATCCAGAAAGAAATGGATAGCAAAAAACAAGAGGGGGAAAAAAGGAAGAATGAAAAAAAATATATATATAGAGCCCATGGGAAATAACCGGGCTTCAACTCCCCCAGTAAGAGGCCGAGGCAGCTGTGCAATTACCCTCGGATCCATAAACACCTGCATGGGAGCGCATGCTAACCTACCTAGCCTATGAAAGCAATTATTTGCTCAGGTTGGCCAACATCGTTGTAATAAAGCGGGGCACTGTACCTGAAACATTTTCCCCTTCCAATTGTTTAAGAAAACAAGCAACTGCAAGCGACGCTAATGTTCTCAGCAGCCAAGTCGTACCGAAGTCCATGTTTTAATAACTACTGCAAAAGCCTGAGAGCATATGGCCACTATAATCTCTTCCTAGCGATACTGATGATGCGCTTAAAGGGAACACGGGGAGTGAAGTGTATCAATCGAGTTTGGATTTTGGTCTTGGTCAAGGTCTTAAGTTCTGGTCTGGTTCTGGTTCTGGTTCTTTACCAGTCTGGTCTACTGGTCTGTAGGACATTTGTAACAGAACTAGCGACTGAGTTGGTGTTAATGGAGCAAGCAAACTCCACTTGACATCAGGCTGAACAGATTTTTCTCTCTCTATCTCTGTTACTTAGTGCAAAAGTCTGCTCCATACCCTCATAAAAAATTCTGCCCAATTTAGCTTACAGCCAGAAAATGACCAAGACAGTCACATAATAAATGCTCCGGGGATTAATTAAAGTCACATTTCATCAAAAACAATGAATTCTTAATGTGACTTTAACGCTTACACAGTGAGAGTGGGCAAACACATGGATGGGTTAAGCTAGTACATTGTGGGCAAGAATAAGCAATAAGTGAGCACGCAAGACTCAGCAATAAGCAAGAGTGACTTTTTAAACAATTCATAAGCCACAACACGCGCTGTCAACCCTTCACAGCACTAAACCTAGCCAATCAAGTAGACTCAAATCAGTTGAAATGTGTCACTAAGATACTGAAAAGCTCTCAAGTCTTTCCCACATTGTACTAGCTACTATTGTAGCTGTCCTGCCCCCTCTTCAACAAGACAAACACTTGAATTAAAAAATGTGTGTATTAAGTTGTGTGTCGCAATGGACTGTATAAGGTTAGACCATGGAAATGTAGCCTTGTTTGTTTGGAGTAGAGAATACGGGTATACAGAGGGCTCTTGTGAGTGGTGATTCACCCTCCTAAGTTCTGAAGGGTGCTTGGCACCTGTGCCATTCCTCTATCCAGAGCGGTGACTGTGCTTCAGTACAAGTAATCAATTTCCTCGTTGGCCAAAACAATGGCTGCTCTGGCGGGAATGTAAACCTGAGAAAGTCAGAGAGAGTGAGAGAAAGACAGAGATTGAGAGAAAGCAAGAAGACAGAGGGATACAGAAAGACAGAACTCTTAATATTATGGTCCAACAGCGCAGAGGAATTTATATAGTACATATTAAAGTGTAAGCGTCTTAGTTAATCATTTAACAATAATTCTACTGAATACTGAATCAGTACTGTCTGAATCGATCCTGGTAACATCATATTTGTTGGAGCAGGACACTGCATTTCTTCCATTATGACGGTGAAAGAAAACCCCTTTCACTAACAAAGACAGACAACATAACTTTAAAAGGATCACAACACCAGTCAGCATACACAGAGGACAGTCATAATGGCCACTACTGAAACATCACGCTGACTCGATGAGCTGTCCACAAGAAGACAAAGAGCCTCTCAATTTCTGCCTTGCCAAGGAGCCTGGAGTGCTTCCAGAGCGTCTCTATTGTCTCCTCAAAAGAGGCTGAACTGTTGCATCTGTACTCAGAGACGGCGGACTGTTCCGTGGGCATCTCTCTGGACATCGAACAATAAAACATCGCTGATCACAAGGCTCCTTGCAGCGAGCAGCCGTGCTCGCACAGGAAAAAAAGAAGAAGAAGAAGAAGAAGAAAAAAGAGCCCTCACAAGCAAGCGAGACCTCACAAGTTCACTCTGTTCAACTCCAGTAAATCAATCAATGGAACAACAAGTCACCCGTGGCCCCCCTATTTGATAGGAGAAAAAAAAACACTGGCTAATTAATAAGCCTATTGGTTTACTTCAGAGATAAGGAACTTGAAGTGGTTTCAGTGTGATGCTCCCTACTCTCACCTCTGGGGGGTGCTGTTGGTAGGGGAATGACGTGTGCAAGTATACATGTCTGAGTGAGTGTATGTATGCGTGTTTGAGTGTGCGTATATATGTGTGTGTGTGAATCTATGTATGTGTGTGTGAGTGCGTGTGTGTTTGTATGTATGAGTGTGCATGTATGAGTGTGTGTGTATGTATGTATGTGTGTGAGTGTATGCATGTAGGTATGTGTGTGAGTGTATGCATGTATGTGTGTGTGTGTGTGTGTGTGTGTATGCATGTACAGTATGTGTGTGTGTGCATGTATGTGTGTATGTATATGTGTGCATGTATGCATGTATGTATGTATGTGTGTGTGTGTGTGAGTGTGTGAATATATGCGTGTATGTGAGTGTGTGTGCATGTGTGTGTGTGTGTGTGAATATATGTGTGTGTGTGTGTGTGTGTGTGTGTGTGTGTAGTGTGCCTGCGGCGGGTGACTCAGACTGGAGGCTGCTGGAGGATTCGGGGGCCCGCCGCGGGGAGCTGAGGAGATCACGCCGCTGCTGGGAGCGACTGCTTGACACGTCTCAGGCACACACAGCGCCCCCGCTGACGCACTCGCTCACTTGCTCCTGGTCCGGGCTACTTTCTGTCCTACACCACCGAGCGAGCATGTGTGTGTGTGTGTGTGTGTGTGTGTCACTGAAGAGTGGGAGACGGGAGGGAACAGGTAAGAGCCCAGAAAATGAAGCCATTATTGGCGTCACAGTCTGCTGCGGCACAGCTCACACACAAACAAACAGGTTGGTGTTTTTTATATATATGTGTGTTTTTTTTTCTTCCTTTTTTTTTGCTAATTTCTTTTTGGTCGAAAGAAAAAATCTATTTCACGTTTTTTTTATAAGACCCTCTGAAAACAACAAACTCTGCTGTTTGGTGATAAAACATTCAAAAGCATTGAATTCAACCACGCAAAAAAATAAATAAAACACACAAGCAACTGAAGTCTGCCAGTCAGGAGACACACATATACACACACACACATGTACAGACACACACACACACACACACACACACACAAAGCATTGGGGTTGAGGGATTTGGACAATTTGGCGGCATGTCAGCACAACAGGTATCCCTGGAACAGAAATGAGAGAGTGTGTGTGTGTGTGTGTGTATGTGTATGTGTACTGTATGTGTAATGCATATGTATGTGTGTATGTGTGTGTGTGCATGTTTTGATGTGGGTGGTTGGTTGGTTGCTTGTTCGTTCGTTCGTTCAGTGTTGAATCCCTCGCAGCCAAAATCCCCCCACGTTAAGCCTTTGATACAAACTAATATATTTTTCATTTGATCTTTTGGCATCGTTGTTTTGTGTTCCCGGCTTGGGGCCCCTGGTTTCCGACTGTGCTGAGACAATGGGCAAGACGAGGCGAGGCAACGCGCGTACCCCGCGCACGTAAACACGCAAACCCCGCACTGGCTCGGAGAACGCTGCCATTCAAACACCTTCACGCCGCTACGACTTGCGCGCTAGCGCCTAAATCCCCCACCTTCCTCCCCGGGGCTTAACGCGTGATGTGGCCTGGACTTCTGTGGCGTTTTCCATTTTCACTTTGGTTTGGGGTCTGCGTGTGTGTGTGTGTCTGACTGACTGACTACATGGGAGTGTGGGTGTTTGTGTGGGTGGCATGTGTGTGTGTGTGTGTGTGTGTGTCTGACTGCATGGGTGTGTGGGTGGTTGTTTGTATGTGTGTGTGTGTGTGTGTCTGACTGCATGGGAGTGTGGGTGGTTGTTTTTATGTATGTGTGTGTGTGTGTGTATGTGTGTGTGCGTGCGCATGTAAGCGTGTGCATGTGCCCTGTGAGCATGAGCGTCTGAGTGTAAAGGGTGACATGTAGGCGCGTGAGTCTGCATCTACACAATTATGTGTATGTGTGTGTGTGTGTGTGTGTGTGTGTGTGTGTGTGTGTGTGTGTGTGTGTGTGTGTGTGTGTATGCGTGCGCATGTAAGCGCATGTATGCGTGTGTATGTGCCCTGTGAGCATGAGCGTCTGAGTGTAAAGGGTGACATGTAGGCGCGTGAGTCTGCATCTACACACCTATGTGTAAAGGTGTGTGTGCATCAATATGTATTTATTATGTGTGTGTCTGTGTGTATAGAATATGTGCACCAGAATACATACTGTATATGTGTGTGTGTGTGTGTGTGTGTGTGTGTGTGTGTGGGTGTATGTGGGTGTGTGTGTGTGTGTATTATAAAACAGATTACGAGAGTCCTCCCTGAGAGTTGTAGCTGCCGCCACACACTTTCTTCTGGACCGCTATTCAGCCCAAGTGTGTGTAGCACACACGCGCTACTCAAAGCTCATACGTCAGCCCTACGTAAGTACCTCCACGGGCAGGGGTGGTGTGTGTGTGTGTGTGTGTATGGGGGGGGGGGGGGGGGGGGGGGGGGGGTAACCAGAAGAGAGAACCGAGAAGAAAAACACACACAAACACATCAGTTCATCAGGGTAGTTGAGGAGACCGTGATCTGAAACACCCAGGCCTCTTTTGAAGGAGACGCTGTGAGCAGAAGAGGGGTAGGGGGGCGGTGGGGGGGGTGGGGTAGGGGCGGGGTGGAGAGAACGGGGGAGAGGAGCAGAGCGGAGGGTTCAATAAAAAAGTACTGCGCTACCCAAAACTTTAAAAACCACAAACACTGCAATGCTGAGAGGCAGTAAACAACTCCCCCACCCAACCGAAGCCCCCCTACACCACTCCCCACCGACCCCACTCATCAAACCAACACCCATCAGACTGACTATGCACAGTATGCTACACAGAGAGTATGCATGGTTGTGCATGCGTGTCTGTGTCTGTGTCTGCACGTGTGTGTGTGTCTGTGTGTGTGTGCGTGTCTGTGTGTCTGTGTGTGTGTGTGTGTGTGTGTGTGTGTGTGTGTGTGTGTGTGTGTGTGTGTGTGTGTGTGTGTGTGTGTGTGTGTGTGTGTGTGTGTGTGTGTACGTATACGCATCCCCTTACCCTTGTGTGTAGGAGTGCTGCTCTTCCCTACTGTGCATACTGTTCAGTGTTGATGGTGAATGAGATACTGCATCTCACACTCTGTGTCTGTGCTCGGCCCAGTGGTAATAAAGTTGAATCTACTCTAATCATTGTGTTCATAACACTCACATCAACAACTCTTACTGAACGAGCGTGTTGAAGATGGCGGCTGTTAGCGAGGGAGAGTTTGTGTGTGATGTATGTGTGAAAATGTGCATATAACCTCCCACTCATTTGCGTGTGTGTAATAAGTACTATACGCACTCCATATGCTTATGTATACATGACTAATGGATGTGTCTGTCAGCGGTTATAGTCATATTGTAAAGTTTAAATGTGCACAAGCACTGTAATCATTTATCAGTGGCAGTAATAATGAAGCAAACTTGTGTGTATGAGTGTGGATAAGTTTGTGGATGTATGAGTAGGCATGAAGCAAACTTTATAAGGGAGTGTGTGTATGAGTGGGCATAGCTTGTATTTGTGAGTGTGTGTGTGTGTGTGTGTGTATGTGTGTGTGTGCACGCGTATGAGTGTGTGCGCATGAGTGTGTGTAACTGTGATTATACGTATGTGTGTGTTTGTGTTTGTGTATGAGTGTGCATAACTGTGTGCTTCTCTGTGTGTGTGTGTGTTCTTCTCTGTGTGTGTGTGTGTGTGTGTGTGTGTGTGTGTGTACATGAGGACTCGTGCTGGGGATGTTTTTCTTTGGCAACTGTGCTGCGCCGGGGGAGTGGAGGCTGCTGTGGCAGCAGCTCAGTCTCAGACACACTGGTGACTAATTAAACACACCCAGTGGGGAGAGAGAGAGAGACGACACACACACACACACACACAGGGGGAGAGAGAGAGAGATGACACACACACACACACACACACACACACACACACACACACACACACACACACACACACAGGGGGAGAGAGAGAGAGAGAGAAGAGAGAGAGATGTGTGTTTGTGTGTGTGTGTGTGTGTGTTTGTGTGTGTGTGTGTGTGAGGGGGGGGGTGTCAGTGGCGGAAAGAGGTAGACGGACGGCGCTGAGAGGAAGAGCGGAATCTGCGGAGAGATGGATAGATAAACAGAGAGAGGGAGAGGAGAGAAGGAGAGACGAGAGACGTAGCCGATAGATAAAGAGCGGGGGATGGGAATTAAGGATGTTTGTTGCATGAATCAGTGCACCTGTTGAGATGAAAGGCAGCAGTGTCTCTCCGGAGCCTTCAATGTCAGACACCACGAGCCGCTGACTTTATCAAACAAACGGATGCTTTGCAAAAGCCAATGGTTGTCAGGTGGCTGTATGGCTGAGGGAAAAGGTGCGCCGAAGGACAGGTGTTCGGAAGACGCACCTGCGAAAGTAACTTGACTCGGCCTGTCATGCAATTTGCGATAAGTTCAAATGTTTCAATTGGAGGAGAGTTTATTGGTGCGAGAGCGGCGATGGAAAAACAACTGGATCCCGAGCGGTTGCGCTGTCCACAATTTGCCCTGTTGCTGTGCAGCCAACGCGCTTGCCAGATTACCCGTTGGCCTCACTCTTACTGAGACAATTACGTCCTTGGTGGAGCTTACTTTGCCAAGTGCGCGCCACAACATGAAAGCGCCGACGAACAACGGGAGGAGAGGGCAAAAATTCCGAAAGACGCTCCTCGGCGCGCGGGGGTCTCCCGACACGCCGGCTCCCGTTCCCCGGTTCAGCTCGCTGCTCTGCCGTCAGATACGCCCCGACCCCCTTTGAACAGCGCGAAAGCTGCAGAGCTGCGAGGCACAAGAGCCTGCAGAGGAAAGAAAAAAAAAAAAAAAAAAGTCAGGCATAAAACAAATACTCCCAAGAAAGTTCGCCTCGTCTTTCAGTATCTCGCTTCTTCTTTTGCCGCTCGCTCTCTCGCTCTCTCTTCTTCTGAAACTCCCGGGCACATTTCTCAAGTCGAGGGTTGTAGGAACATGAATTTTCGTTTTTTTTTTTTTTCTATCTCCATCCCCCCCCAGCAACCCCCCCCCCACCCCCCCAACCCCTTTTATTCCTCTCCAGGAGAAGTGGAGAGCTAAGCTCCGAGCTCTCCGGCATATCAATCAATCTGACGGATTCGCAGCGCCGACCAAGACGAGGCTTTTTCGGCAGAGGTGAGGTGTGCAGACTCCAGACTCCCGATATTCATGAGCCTGAGAGAGGTATTCATCTTTAGCCTCTGGCTGTGTGACACAGCACACCCTCCCAGCAGCGTCCCCCACCCCCACACCCCCACCCCCACCCCCATCCCCCTCCCCTTGACCTTCCAGCGCTGCCCTGCTCATTGGCTGGCCGTGCAGACGGAGTATATCATTCCGAACACACTGCCCGTCTCTCTCTCGCGGAAGCCGTGCGGCGGCCGCCCTAATGCACATGTTTCTGCTCGTAATGTCCCATTTCGCCCGCTGTCGAAAAAGAAAAGCCAAAATGTGCCAAGTTCAAAGTGCAAGAGGTCATCTTCAACCATGAATTTATATACATGTACGTGCAAACAAGTGAAGGGGCCGCAAACCAGCACAACATCCTCTCCACACGCGCTGTGTGCGTGCGCATTTTCCATGCCTGTTCAACCGGCTCATGGATCAAACTCTGCGCTCGTCTTCCAAAGCACTGCTCTCCGTGCTGGGCTGCACATCTGTAGGGGTCTCAAGAGGCATTGCCCAGGAAGATCAGCCAATGCGTATGCAGTGCATGAACTCGCTGCTGAAAAATGATTGTGTTTGTGCATCCCCAAAAAAAATGACTATCCAGGTGGCTGATGCAATCAGAAGTGACAAAAGGGAGGGAAAGAAGGGAAACATCCCACTCGCGTGCCCTTGCTTGCCCTTATCTCACTGCTAACATGGCACAGAAAATGGACGACGTTGGCGCGACTGAGAAACCGCTTTACACAAAGGGCTCCACGCCGTTTTGAAAGAGCATAAAAAAGCTCGGAAACATTGCTTATATATATATATAATAAAAGAAACCCAGATACGAACACAAAGTCAGCCCACATTAAAGCTACTGTCTAACAGCGAGCTACTTCACTACAGGATTATATAAATCTTACATAAACTACAGGGCGATGAGTTTAAACGTGCTCTCTCCTTTCTCCCCCTCTCAATGCAGACTTCTTTACATCTTAGTTACTTTATTAGTCCATAATTAAAGAGATGGCGCTTAGATGTTCCGGGATTCGCATTGTGATGGAAATGAGGCCCCTTTTGATCAGTGCGGAGAAAAGTGTCCCAGGGTTCAATGTGAAACTCATCAAAGATCTGAGGCTTGTGATAATGCGGAAGTACAACTCCAATAGCGAGCCTTATCCGAAGCGGCTGGATGCTCGAGTACAGGAGAGCGTCCCGCAAATATTTCTCCCCTTGAGCCATTTGGCTTTCTCATGCTATGTCTTTTGGCTGTAGTGCAGACTTGCCAGATTGATTAGTTTGCAGGTCATCTTTTGTGCAAGAGGCCTATTGAGATGAAAATGTGAGTCAGCCAACAGTACGGAAAGGAGGAGCAATGTTAGTCAACCCTTTGAGGGAAGCTGTCAAGAACCATAGTGAGGGAGGGGATCCATCTCCCAGCCAGTTCAGGGAAATAAGACTGAATCTCCACTCCCACACCTTTTCATATCAAAACGCGTATGTGCATTTATGTGCGCGCCTCTGTGTGTGTGTGTGTGTGTGTGTGTATCACTCAGAGGGAACCAGGGAGTCGTGGCATCGCCCTGATTCATGGCGCGTTCAAAACGTCGGCTCCGAGGAGTTAATAACCAGCTGTGCCGTGCCTGTGACTCACCGCGCTCCTTTTGAGGATTTCAAAAACACACATAATAGGCGATGCCCAACTTTTAAAGTGTGACACCCCAACGGGTTTTTTTTTTTTTTTTTTTTTTTCCTTCTTCTTTTTTTTTTTCTTATTCATTCAGCCGAGTGAGAAAATGAGGCTGGAGACGTACAGTGTGCCCTTCGTGGAGAGGGTGGGGGGGGTGGGGGGTTGGGTTGGTGGGGCTTGTGAAGGTATGAGAGTCACCCACAAAAGGCTTCTTCTCCTAGATAGAAACTTCAGGGGCTGTCTTCCCGGGCTGCATACCTAATCTAGGTGGATTCATCATTTTAAGTGCGCCTCGTGTCAGGCTCTCGACGCCTTCGGAGAGTAAATGAGAGTTTATCGTCACTCAGCAAAGGAGGAGGTGGGCGAGCTGATGGACCCGTTTAAAAAAAAAAAAAAAAAAAAAAAAAGGGAAAGGAAAAGACGACAGGAAGAGAGCTGAAGAAGGGGGGGGGGTGGAGGAGAAGAAGAGGAAGTAGAAGAAAGGGGGGGGGGGGTGGAGGGGGGAGGAAAAAGTTTACTTCGACTACGCCAACTTTGAAGCCGGGGGCCCTTGAATAAATCATAGGCGGAAATCTTTTCCAAAAGTGTGTGTGTGTGTTGGGGGGAGGGGGGGTTATGGAGGAGTGGTAGTGTGTGTGTGTGTGTGTGTGTGGGGGGGGGGGGGGGGGTAGTGGGACCTTTTTTTGTGGCACCTGCCAGGAATCAAGATGATTAATTCCCATCATATGCACGCCGCGCCGCCAAAAAGACAGGTGTCTCCGCTGAGAGGACAGCGGAGAAAAAAGGCGCCAGGAGGAGTGGCTTGGCCCCCGTCTCGTCTCGCCAGCGCCCTTGCCCCCGCCGTCACCTCCTCTCCTCTCAGTCCTGATTTAGCCCTATTAACAGCCCACTTGTTAACTAATCAGCACATTTGGGCATGAGGAGAGCGAGGGGGGAGGCGTGGGTGGGGGGGGGGGGGGGTGGAGTGGGGGTAGCAGTGCTGCTGTGTTAGGTTTAATAAAAAGCGAGTCTAAAGAATAAAGAGAATGCATAATAGACAGCTTTTAAAGTGATGAAAGCTGCCTGTGCACGGCGGAGAATTACCGTCGAGATTCTTTTTGCGGAGGAGGGGGAGGAAAAAAAAAGTTTTTTAGTGGCGCCGGGTGGCAGGAGAAAGGCACAGCGATTGTTGACTTAACGTTATTATTATTAAACAGTACATATGTGCAAGCACTGCCAGAAGTGCTCCTCCCTCATGATTATTTTACAAAGACAGAAAACATCCACCAACACGCCCCCGAATCCAACAACAACCCCCCACCCCCCCAACTTGCCTCCAGCCAATAACTTAGAAGTAGCAACGCAAATTTAAGAGCCGAAATGAACGAGGTAATAAATGCCAACTAAGATATACAATGGCCAATTAAACGCACAAAGCTAATTGAAATGGCTCCGCAAAAAGGTGTTTTCAGCGCTAACGCCCCATTCAACATGAATTGTGGGCTGCAGTTTAATCAAGCAAGCAATCAGGCCATGAAGGCTATTGAGTTTAGATGGGACGTTGGGGTCGCAGCAGCAGTGTTTAATTTAATTGTGGCCCATGTGTTACATGATACGAACTCCTTAACACTACTCCGACAAGAGGGCAACGATTCCAGAACGTTCTTTCTACTGGCAATTCGGGCAATAATCTCACCACGATGCTCTCAGAAGTAGCTTGAAAGATTGAAACCGGGAAGGGAGTCTTGTCTTTCGGCTCGAAATGTGCATTTCAGCGTTTCCACATCTGCATAGCGGACAAATAGACTTTTCTTGCGCTGAGTTCTATTTTCTTCTAATAGCCTGGGGACTGGGACATGGGCTGACAGAGACATGTAGATATATCAGGGGAGTCACCCCCCCACCCCCTTCACTCCTGCCCATGACTTTGCAGGAGAGCGTATGGTCTGTTTCATGCAGGGCATGCTTTTAAGGTCATGAATTATGCAGCCAGACTCCGGCAGTAGTCCCGAAGATATCGAGTGTACCTGCTCTTTAAAGATGACATGATAATTGTTAGTGTGGATAATTTAGGACTCAGATGCCATGTGCGCACACACACGCACGCGCGCGCACACACACACACACACACACACACACACACACACACACACACACTCAAAGGGGCAGGGTGTAAAGTGAGAAGACAAAAACTATTGGTTTTTCAAGGGAGAGGAACAGTCCTATTTTTGTCCCAGGGTCAGAGCAGCAGCCATCCAAGTCATGATGAGGCAGTTTCGTGTACATGAAAATGAAAAAAAAAATGCCTTGTTGAAACGAGCAAAGATCTGAAGCAGAGAGAGAGCTCACAGCCCGACGCATGGAGCCTCAGCACTCGCGTATCCTGTAGGAGCCAACAGCGCAAGTTAGCTGCTCAAAAGTTGCTAAACAACAATAAATAAAATAGGATTAGAGAGACACTTCAGATTGTCCAGTGAGACAAAAATTCTACATTACCGTACGGAGAATGCACGGGTCTACTAACGCTCATCTTTAACATGAGAGTGATACTGAGCTAAATGTATTTCAAAATCGATGGTACGTAGCCGACAATATTTTCAGCTTTCATTCTTTTCATTCTTCCTGGCCCATCACCCAGCCCTGTTAGAACACTCTAGAATCCCCGGCCCCGTGCTGCTCTTAACAGAGACAGATTTTTAATACTGCAGAGGCTTTTAAAAGTCTACAAAATGGAGTAGTCTGCCTGCACATCATTATTGCTTTGCATTATGCTCAGTCTTAACCCCGGAGGTTGAAAAGTGAGCGAGAGAGGCAGAGAGACAGAGAGAGATAGAGAAAGAGGAGAGGCGGAGAGAGAGAAAGAAAATAGAGAGAGGGAGAGAAAAATGGAGAGAGAGAGAGAGAGAGAGAGAGAGAGAGAGAGAGAGAGAGAGAGAGAGAGAGAGAAAGAAAGAGATATGAGCGAGGTGGGGAGAGTGGAGAGGAGACGAAGAGCACTAAAAACGAGCCGAGCACAAGACGAAGCTCCGGCGTCACAAGCCACGGCACTGGAAGTGAAGGTTTAAATTTCACGCCACGCACTTCATTTCAATCAGGCCCCTGGAAATAGAATAAGAAATGTAAAAACCGGCTGAAATACGAGCAGCACGGAGAGAGAGAGAGAAAGAGAGAACGAGAGAGAGAGAGAGAGAGAGAGAGAGAGAGAGAGAGAAAGAAAGAGAGAGAGACACAGGGCTTATCTGATGAGGGGAACCATGTCTCTCGGTGCAACTCGCGGCACTTACAATCACATGCGTTTCGCCCCGCTGATAAGGTCATTAGGTGAGGGCTAAAAATAGCCGTCTGTGGCCAGGAGTCCAGTCACATCTTGTGAGGAACAAAATGAGCTCAAAAATGGCCCGCGCCACGCCGCAGCCTTAAAATAAAGCACATGTAAATCACTTTGACACTGCCGACGGTCGACATGTGCTCGTGATAATTAAGATAAAGGCGAGGCCAAAGACACGTGCACACATGCTGCTGCACACACACACACACACACACATACACATACGAGAACACATTTCTGCACAAAGTATTAGGTAAAAATGCCATTAATGCTATTCTCTGGCCTTCTTTAACTAATGTAGCTCTCCATATGTCTCCATTTATGCATGTATAGTATACATAGCTTTCTGAAGGTCCTTTGATGTGTATAGCTCTACAGCATCTACAACCATTATTAAGGTCCTTGACAGAAAACCGACCGTGAATTCACCATGAACCTTCTCTGGTATTTCAATAATCCACTCGTGCTGGGGATGTTTGTGTGTATTATTTACCCGCACTGAGTGCTCGCGCCCCTTGTGAGGAGTGGGCTCGGTGAAGAACTCCGTGTTGTGGTCCAGCCGTCCGTGACCCCCGTACATCTTGTCGTCCGAGTCCAGCTTGATCCGGTATCTGAGCGGCGGCGTTAAGGAGCAAACACACACACACACACACACACACAGCGCCAAGAGCGTCCTTCAGTTACTACGCAAATAAATCCATTTGCTTTGCCTACTGTCTCACACACTCACATTTTCTTTCACTTTCTCCCTCTCACACACACACACACACACACACACACACACAAATATCCATACTCCCATTCAGTGTGTGTTTGGGTTGATTGAATGCACGCGGCCCTGTTTACTGCAGGCTCCACTCGCACAGTGCATAAACAAACACAAAAACTTACGCATTATTGGAGTGTTTCAGGTTGCTCTTGTGGTAAAAGGACCTTTCAAAACCGATGCAAGTCGGACAAAAAAAAAAAACAGCCCTCACAAATAGAGGAAAACAAACACACACACACACACAAGCTGGGCAGATATATTGACAGAGGCACACATCTAACTTCGATCCTTGGGTAGAACTTGCGGAAGTATTCATACCGAGTAACAATGTGACCACAATAAGTCAGCGACTCTGCCCATGAATCGAGCCTCCAGATCTACAACAGAACCCAGCAGATACCGATCAACCACCATCCGTTTCTATAGCGGACAAATAACGCTTGAGCTTTCACATCCCAAGGTCACACATTTACCATGCATGTCTGACCTTGTATCCACACAAATACTGTGTATTTGTAAGTGTATTAATTATCACTGTGGATCAAAAGAACATATTAAACATAATTGCAGTTCAGTGCATATTTGCTGGCAAACCCATTATATAGGATGACATTTACATTTTTATGCATTATGTATGTGAAGTCAAACACAGATATACTCACATTACCCAGACACTGGTTGCTGGTCTTGGCCTTCGTGCACAAAGGTCAATATAATGCCATTCACTTGCAACCACTTGCCATTCCCTACCCTTCAACCGCTGCCGTTGCCATGAACACTGAGAACATTATGCTTGCACGGTGCAGTTGGAAAACCAGTGTCGGTCACAAAAGAGCGCTGACATTGGTTTGAGACACAGTCTGTCTAGCCCAAGGAGGCCAACAGATCCTCTGTTGAATACATATTACACATCAACCACTCTGATTGCTTTCAACTCCAGGGAGATGACTACGCTGTCCCATTTACACGTGCAGCAAGTAAATAAGTGAGAGAGAATCAGAGAAAGAGAGAGAGAGAGAGAGAGAGAGAGAAAGAGACAGAAAAGAGACAGAACTAAAGACAGAGGGAGCGAAAGGATAAACTGGTGAGCACTCAATTCATGGGCTGACTGTGGACTTATTTATCTGTTTCAATATATTAATAATGTATCCTGTCAAGAAAAATGTTTCAAACAACACAGACTATTAATGCACACAATCTCTTCTCTCAGTCTGTGCCGCATGAAGCAAATTAAATATTTAAAAAAGTAATTGCCCAGATTCATGACCAGAATGAGCAATACCTTCTGGAGAAAGAGAGAGAGAGAGCGAAAGAGAGAGAGAGAGAGAGAGAGAGAGAGAGAGAGAGAGAGAGAGAGAGAGAGAAAGAGAAAGAGAAAGAGAGAAAGAAAAATGGAAAGGCATAAAAAGCAACAAGATGGAATATTTCAGAGGGGGGAAATGGATTCAAATTCCAGCCCAGGAGATCTTTCTTTCTCCAATGAAACTTTATGGAGTGGATCTACGGCATGTTGAGTGATGGCCTGATAACGGCAGCTAGGTGTTTTTTCCCCCGCTCCTACTCCCCACAGATCTTTGTAGCGCTCCGGGACTGTCAAAAGCCTGTCTTTTTTTTTCATTTTTATTTTTTTGTGGGATGAGGGGGGCTGGGGGGGGATGGGAGAGTGTAGTGAATCATCCCTGAAACAATCTACACCACACTGACATGTAGTAATCATACAGTCATCTGACATGATGGAAGTGTTAAGGATAATGTCACGTCTTGATAACTGCCACATGAACAATGGGGGTTGCCATGGCGCTTCATCGTGTCAACGGGGGCTTGAGTTAAAAAAAAAAAGAAAAACATGACATGAGATCATTGCGGCGCACGTGACGACAACAGGTGAAAGACATTTGCCGCGATGCCCCACTGAGACTAAGTCGCCGTAATTTATCCGTTAGCGGGGCACCACATAATGCTTTTGTCACAATGTCTGTCAACACCTCACGTAACCAAGCGAGGCGCATTTCTGACAGGCACGGAAAAGTGTGTCAAGAGACATTACGGAACCCGGGAAATTATGTTGCATTTATACTTATATGAAAAAGGCTTTAGTTACATGTTAATGTGAACAAAAGCGACGGAAAAGAATGCTATTTACCTGTGGAGGGGAAAGAATGGGAGTGAGAGAATAGAGAGAGATCGAGAGAGAGAGAGAGAGAGAGAGAGAGATGGGGAAGAAACAGAGTGATGGAGACCAAAGAAAAACTACGCTCCCCAGAGACCCCCCCTCTCTCTCTCACACACTCCTTCCTCATTCCCTCTTTCCAAGTCCTTTGTTTAACGGCGTCTCGGAGGGGCTTAAATGGTGCGCGAGCCGCGGCAAACATGCAATCGGGCATCTAATTGGCTGGCTGAATAATCACCCAGAGTCCCTGCAGGCTCGTCAGGGGTCTGGGGCGGGAGGCTCTGCCGAGCGCGCTCACTCGTCGGCGGCCCCCGGAGCCGGCGGAAAAGCTTGCCTTTTACTGTCTGCTTGTCTGCTTTGATACCCATGATTAAAAAGAAGTGCTGTGGCGCGCATTGTTTTTGCTGAAGACGACGATACAAATAACCGCCCCCCCCACACCCACCCACACCCCACTACTATCACAGACAACCTACCTCAGCCCCCCCCCACCCCACACACACACACCCCAACCCAGTAACCCTCCCGCCCCATGCCTGTTGCCCCCCCCCACCCTCTCCACTTCGCTCCGCATGGCGCTATTTGCACTGGCGTCTAATTCTGACAGAACAAACTCCTTTTGTTATGGATATTTTTGGGATGGTTATCACAAGGAAAATGAGAGGGAAAGACGGGAAAGATGAAACGGAGGAAGGATGGATCTCTCGAGAGTAGCAGAGAGAGAGAGAGACAGAGGGAGAGAGAGACAGAGAGAGAGAGAGAGAGAGAGAGAGAGAGAGAGAGAGAGAGAGAGACAGTCAGCACAGGGCGTTGAGCTTAGACATCCTCTTTTTAGCACGAGGCAGAATAACCTCATGCAGAAGACTTTTTTCACCCCCCTCTTCCTTTTTTCATTTTTTTTCTTTTCTCGTTTTCTTTTTCACCATTTCACTTCCACAAAAGCATTACCCATCATTCATTGTTTTGGATGTGGCTCGCCTCAGCAGTTATAAGGGCACAGTGTTGGAGGGAAGGGAAAAAAAAGACAGGGGGGGGGGGAGGTATTCAGTGAAAGCACATTAATTTTGTGCTTTACTAGAGCAGAATACGTTCTGACAGACAGTGTTCTTTTCTGGGTGACCTTACTATGATCTGCATGCTCTCCTACAGTGGCTGACACGACAGGCGGCGACGGTGGCGGCGTCACTTTGTCGTCGAAAAATGCAACAGGACTGTAATGCATTCTTTGGTTATAATGACATGGGACAAGTGGCTGCAAAACACAGGCAAATCTAGCAGCATCATCTCTGCCGATCTACAACAAAAGCCTAACATGCACTAAATAACAAACTTACTTAATAGTTACACTCCACAAATAAAGAGATGGCACAGTCATTTCTCCAGGCGCACAGATAAATAAATGTTTTCGAAAAATAAACTAAATAAAGTCATGCCTTCACTGGCATTTGATACATAAAAAGCCGACGTAAAAAGAAACTACCGTAGATAAACATGCAGATTGGCTTAATCTGGCAGCCTACATTACTAACTTGTTTTGGATAAATATATCCTTGTTTAATAAATTAAAATATCAAAAGCTCTTCCTGGGAGTCACTTCCACAGAACTTCAAACGCGTCCTATTTCTTCACCTTAATACTATAGTCACACTAAACCAGGACACTTCTAACTAGCGTTGCCATATCTGTTTATGTGTATAAGGGATACTTAATAATAATAAATAATAAATTTTATTTGTATTGCACTTTATATTATGGACAATCTCAAAGTGCTACAAAATTATAATGCAAATGGATAAAAGATAAAGACAGATAAAAAAATAATGCAATTTAAAATAGATTATATACATACATACACACACACACACACACTCACACATACGTGTATAAAATATACACACACACACACACACATACAACACACACACACACACACACATCAACAAAATACATTTAACAGAAAGCTTTTTTAAAAAGATATGTTTTCAACGTTTTTTTTAAAAGTGTTCAATGTCTGTGTTATAGTTGAAGACACTGAGCGTCCGCTGTGTGCACTGGCGTGACAGTGTCAGTGTGAGCGTAGGCGCACAAATAATGCAGGGATGCGGGGCCTGATAATTTAATGATCCCCCGGCAAAGTGTTTATGAGGGAGAAGACGGCAAGGCACAGGGGCAAATTGGCAGTTCAAGCCTTTTAGCAATTACGTTTTTGTTAGCGCCTACAGATGCCTGCTGCAAACAGGCCCGGCGGTTCAGCTGTGAAGTATTGTAATCAATACGGCCTTTGTGAATGAGAGGGGACGGGAGAGCCCCGGGAAAGGAGTCAATTTCCTATCCCCCCCCTGCCACAAACACACACACACACACACACACACACACACACACACACACACACACACACACACTTTGGGCGCAGAGTGTGATGGCCGGGAGCTCTCAGGGCGGCGATTAAAGGCCCTGATGAACCATATAAAATCAGCCGGTGACCACGAGCGCGATCGCAGCCGGCCCACAGCCTACGTCCATATGGAGGGGGGAAAGAGAGAGAGAGAGGAGGGAGAGAGAGAGAGAGAGAGAGAGAGAGAGAGAGAGAGAGAGAGGAGGGAGAGCTGGAGAGCCTTCTGTGGGCAGCTATAGCTAGTCAGGGACATGCACAGGAGCCAACCAGGCAGGCAGGCCAGAGCCACACAGTAAAGGCCTCTGCTGAATTCTAATGAGCGGTAGACTCTGGGCCTGCCCAGGCTCCTATGTGGATGAAATGGCAGAGTTCCTCACCAAAGTTGGACACAATACTCTAGTTAGCTTAGTGGCTAACGGTATTAGCTTTGAAGTCTAAGCACATGATTTCTATCTGAAGGATCATCCTGGGCTTGATATTGGCTGCTGGTCATTCATTCCCCTTAGGAATGGTAAGAATGTCTCATTCAAAATGCCTTCACTTCATTGTATTACTATACAAGTACACAACACTACACAACTCATAATGATGAACTGACTGGAGGTGCAAAGGCTCCAATCATTTGTAAAGCGAGTGGATTCAAGCAGGTGGAAAGTGAACATGCTTCTACAGATGCTCAGCAACCTCAGAAGAGTAACATATAAATGCTACTTTTTTTCTGATGTCTAAAGTGATCTACCGTGAACTGTACTTATTTATTAATGTCTTTAAGTTGCACTTGGAAATCCCCTCAAATACACTTAACAACCCTTTTCAGTAAAAGTAAAGTAAATCCATTACATTAGTCTTTACACCATCTTATCTGGAATCACAAAGAAGAATTCTTCACATAAAAGTAAAATGATAGCATCAAGTACAATAACACCACCAGCTATCATTCAATATTTATATAATGAGTCAAAGCACTTTTGATGTCTATGGGTAGCTTGCTACTACCACAGTAAAATGGTGGAATGGGTGGTAGTAGGCTTTACATCAACAGGTTCATGTGAGGCATCCACCATTAAGGTGATACCTGATAAGCCTTTGATGGGTGATATTCTGTGGAAAGCAGCAAAACAGGGACAAGTTACAATCTCGTTTGGAGTTGATGGCATGAACTCAGTGCAGTTTCTTTCAGCTGCTTAGTTTTAATCCTGTGGCTAAAGTTTACTCCTGGGTTTGTTATTGCTGCAGCAAATACCTCGCAGCTGCTCACATCCAATAGTTTGGGGACGAGTGCGGCTTGCGGCAGTGTCAGCGAGGCTGGTGAAACACTGTTATTGAGTTGACACCTGTCCTGCACTTGCAAATAACCCCCCGTAATTTTGGCAGGTCTATTTTCAACTCCTGTTGGTTTTAGTTTAAGACTCCCTCTATCCCCAGATGTTTGCTATACATTTTATTTACGATAGAAGGAATCAAATAGAAGGAATCAAGTAAGTAAGGAGAAGCTTTTCGAAAAAAGCTAATAATTTTGTCAAGGCGGTGGCGCTAACCGCTAACTGAATTTCGCTTTAACTGAAATTTTGTATAAAAGACACCACTTGAATCATTCATGTCATGACAGCATTTGTGGGAAAAATACACATCAGGTTTAAAGAGCACACTTGCCTGCAAAATACACCTCACAGGCTATAAATTATGCTCCAACATATAATCCACATAACATTTCACTGTCAGGTAGGAGCCTGAAGCTCCATGCAGACACTCCACTAGGCATCGACCCATCCTATGATTGCCGACACACACAAACAAACAAACACACACACTGACACACACTTACACACATACTTACGCAGACACACACACACACACACACACACACACAACCCCCGATACACTCTAGGCACTGCGCGGGCTGCTTGTTGGCACCAAGTGCGGGGGAGAGAGCGAACGCGCCCATCCTCATTCCAAGTCGCGCGTCGTCGCCGTGGCGTCCAAATTAGGATGGTTGTCGGGTAAATGCCCCGGTGGATAATGAGAGCGGGGATGACCTGACACAATCGCCGCCGCGGCATGCACCATCAAAGACATATCCACTTTGACAGCGCAAGGCTTTTCGTTTTTTTTTTTTTTTTTTCCGGGGCGGGTATCCAACCGGGATTTTAAATAGCACCAACTGGCTGGCTGGCTGGCTGGAGCGGGCTGCCAGAAGCCGCGAGAAGGCACCTACCAAGGGAAAGAGGAGTGGGGTGGGGGGTGGGGGTGGGGGGTAGCGGGGGTAGAGAAGGTGGAATCTGTGGGGGGTGGGGGGTGCAGGTAGGTGAGGAGGGAAGTGGGGGGAAAGGGGCAGATGCAGGATAAAAACACTGCAGGCTCGAGCACCTGTCAAAACACTGATGTCGGCTGAATTTTAATGGCCAGTGTTTAGGGGAGCAGCATTAAACTTTGGGGGGAAACTTCCCCCTCGCAACTTTTTGCCTCCCCTACGACAAACAGAAACGTTTTAAAAGAAGAGAGAAGAAAAAGAAAAACTAGCTGTCGAACAAAAAAATAAATAACTAAAAAAATATATATATCTGCCCTGTCAGCGGTGAGTCCTGATGAGCGGGCCCTGATATCCTTGAGAAAGTGCAGTTTTAAAAAAAAAACTCGCTAAGGCTCCCCGTTGTAAATCACTCAGCTGCGCACCCATGTTCTAGCGGACCACCACTACCCCGACGCTGTCTTGTGCAGCGCATTAATAGCTACGGCTGCACCTGTGAAAGTGAAAGCCATTGAGCTCCTCCACAGGAACGCACACGACGGCGATACAGACGTATTCTTCCGCTCCGCTCGCTCTTTTACCCAATGTGCTTCCCCCGTGTACAACCCCCCCCCCCCCCCCCCCCCCCGCTTGCATCCCAGCTGAAATCAATCCAAAGGCAACAGGATTTGCTTCTTCTTCTACCCACGACGCAAACACCCCCCCCCCCCCAAACGCACCCTGTTCCCCGTGTGGCGTCACTCTATAACACGCGAGCGGTGGAGACGAAAAGCGGAGCGACAGGCCCGGGCTTTAATGAAAAAGCACTTTGGACACCTATGGACTCGTCTTGTTTACCTCCCTTTTGCCTCTGAGTGGCACTTTCATCTGTCTTCGCCTCTAATTGGATCCTCTGCTGCTCGCGCGCCCCGCCACAGCCAGTCGCCAGGCGTCTCCGAGCTCTGGGGTGTACTCAGACACACACAAACACACGCAAACACACGCACGCACACACGCACACACACGCACACACACACACACACACACACATGCCGTTTACCTTCTGCAGGAGTGCGTAGGCACAAAAACAGACTCAGACACACACTTACATATACACACACATACACACACACACACACACACACACAAATGATCACAGACAGATGCACACCCATGTTTACTGCGCCTCTGTATTAATGACAAACTCTGGCTTTGCCCCTTTGAGCTATTTGCATGTTCCATGTCTCTCCGCTCCCTCTCCCTGGTTTCTCTCTTCCGCTTGCTTTCCTAACTATCAATATCTGAGGACATCTCCTTAAACATCAAAAGGTTGCCAGGAGGTAGGAATTGCGCGGGAAAATGAATAATTCATGAAAGATAGCCTACATATATAAAAATGACGCTGGGAGCGCCCACAAGGAAAATAAACAATCCCCAAAGTTCACACGCTGAAGGCTAAAACTGCCTCCCTGATCCACAACCCCCCCCCCCCCCCAGATTATACCTCTACAGTTCTGTTCTAATCACACATATTGTTGTGGATTATTTTTTGTTTTATTTTTTTCTTGAAAAAATCCTTCATGAGGGAAACGCGATGTGCATTAATTGTTCGGGTTGACCACAAACACTGAAATATAATGGCTGCCATGGAATTTCTGTTCCTACGCTTGAGAGGAAAACAAGGCAACTAGATCCTTGAAAAACTCGGTTTCTTTCAACTTTGCTCCCAATGCACTGGGCTGAGCTACAGCAAAACTTGAGAAAAAAGCGCTTCTGAGAATTCCCTTCTTTTTTAATTTCAGAGAGGGGACAGTCTCTTTGACCTGCGCGCACCTGACCCCAGAGCAGCAGAGACAGGCACTACATCACTGCACTGCATTCCGCACACCGCACGCTATCCCTGAACCTGCTCTCGCTGTGCAAACGTGGCCCCTGGAATATATAGCTTTGGCCCCCATTGCCAAAACCTCATCTCAAATTCTCCATCTCTTCTTCTTTTTTTTTCAGGGGGATGCATCCTTGAAGCCCCCCTGAAGCCTCCAAGGTGAACACCATGTTCAAGGACCCTCTGGTCATTCAGCCGCCACAGCCATCATCCCCGGGCATTAAACATGCAGGAGCTCTCAGCTTCACACCTCGTTAGCCAATGACTGGCCAGCTCTCGCAGGAAACAGACACTTCTCAGAGAGGTTCTGGGATCTGCAGGAGTGGGGAAATGGCAACGCCAAGGTCATGGGTTCAATGCCCCAAAGCATCCCAGGTGGGGTAGGTTGGGGTGCAGTGTGGGGGGAGGGGGTGCATCGCAGACATATTTCGACAAGCAGAAATTTCCGCAGTAACGGTTACATTTTCCATGCTCCCTCCATTCCGAGCTCCCCTCAAGCCCGACAAAGTAGCGTACGGCTCTGGGCAGATGCGCCATTAGTCTGTCTGTGTGTGACGCAAGTGTGTGTGTCTCGGCGCTTGGTGTTTCAAAACACGCCACGATGTAAATGAGAGAGGGGAGAGAGGGAGAGAGAGAGAGAGAGAGAGAGAGAGGGAGAGAGAGAGAGAGAGAGAGAGTGAACATGGCTGATGGGTGTTTTAGAGGCTGGGGGGACGACCACCAAATGTGACACATCCGAGGCAACTCTGACCGTCTGGGGCGTCCATCAAAAGTAAATGCCGTCGGAAACCCGCCGAGTTTGTGTACACAGACACCTGCACGAAATGGCCCTTTGAGTGTTTGATGGAGTAGACCCACTGCAGAGGCATACAAAGGCACACACATCAGCAGACTGTTAATCAGTATGTGAACTTGGGAAAATAAAACACCAATTATGCCGCTGACAGATATACGGCACACTGAGTATATAGCTTTAACTGTTACAGGAGGTCAACCTGAACTGTATCAAAAACATTTTAATTGCTGAGGGTTTACCTCAAAAAACAAACTGAAGTGGGCGCTAATAATATCCTTGTCGAAAAATCATCAGCACATATTTACCAATTTACCACAAAAAAAGGAACGATATAAACTGGATTTTGCCTTGACACTCTTCCCCTATTGTCAGAGCCCTTTTCATTGAGAGCGGTGTCTGATTGAACACCTGCATCAGGCTGTGAAGTGTAAAAGGATACTTTCCGGGCATCTCGACGCCCACGCGGTAGTCCTGGTAGCTGGTGGTGGGATGGAAGTTGAAGATGAACAGGACGTGGGCCCTCTCGCAGATGATGACCTTGTCCCCCTCGTGCTGCTCGCTGACAAAAGCCTGCATATGGATGAAAGGATGGAGCTCTTTTTAACGGCGGGGCGGGAATTAAACGAGTACATCTCCGAAGCAGCCCAAACTATAAATATGTATGACGTGAAATGAGAGAACCCGTTTTTTGAATTTTTTTACAGTGCGGTCGCTTGCTTTGACCATGCTATAATGATTGTCTGGGACAAGACTGGACATTTCCATAGCACCATATAAAGCAGCAGACAGAAAATTCATTCAAATTACAAAAATCACTTTTTTTTTTACGGGAGGTTGGGGGGGGGGGGGGGGGGGGGGGGCGGGCGACTGGTGGAAGAGACTTCTTCCTACCTGAATAAATCTATTATACACAGCCACAAATAATTACAACTGAAAAGCCAGTGAATACATTCAAATTAATATTCCCAAGGTTCATTCCATTTCAGGATGCAAATTATGAGTTTGCGGCAGCCAATTATTGAAATGCGCTTCTCGGAACCAACCTAACTAAAACTTGCCGACCTCGGCTGAATTAAAGCAACCGAATCCCAATCACAACGGAATCTATTATTATGGGATTGTGTTTTGCCTGAGCTGCTTTGTGATTCTTTCTTGCGGAGCCATTGTCCATTAGCTGCCACCGCACTCTATTTCCTCATTCGGTGGAAGTTGACCAACTTCACTTACCATCTCTTTATTACCGTATTATCGTTTGAGGAACGCGACACTGATGCAGCTGTAAGCATCTGCAGTGTTCTAGGACTCTATGCGGTGCATGATGGGTCATGCTGCTCCAATGGGTGGACACATGCACAAACATCCCTACCAGAGACATCAAACGGCAAAGGTACTTGCAGATCAACTGGCATGGTGTATTTAGCTCTGCAGGGCAATGCCCTATTCCTGGAGAAGATGTCAGGACTTCAGGCAAATATAGGTGCAGAACAGAACGAACCGCGTCTCACCACGAAAGTTAATCTGCATGGCTAACTGGGACTTTTTGGAAGCATTCATTAAAATCTCAACAGTATCACCGTTTGATTTATTCCAGGGAGACAAACACACCAATTTGTTACCGTGAATAAATAAATAAACAACGGGGGGAGACAAAAAAAAAATGGTGTGTTCGTACGCTGTCAGTTCTCCACACCTCGACGTGAATCAGCTGCCAGATTCCTGCGGAGAGTGAAGCCGCTAACGTGCCATTAGCGGGGATTATCAATGTCACCCCTCGGCCCCTATTTTTAGCTCGCAGTCCCCCACGGCCAATTTGAGGGAGCGGAAGATACGCTACTGAGCATGAGAGATAAGGGGCCGCACCGATTGGACGAGCAGACAGAGGAGGTCGGGGGCCTTCACGGGCTGGGGGGGCTGGTGGGGTCTGCGAGGGGGGGGGGGGGGGGGGGCGGGGGGTGTACTGAGGAGGATAGGGGTTCTGAGTTGACAACCACCTCCTTTAAAAAAAAACATGTCTCCACATTCGACTTCCCACAGAAAACTGTCAAAACAGGAGCTCTTTGGGGCTTTGT